>NW_027632725.1:0-4964 GCF_902686455.1 Sciurus vulgaris | reverse complement strand
TACACCATCAAATCTATTTCAACAAACCTAACCAGTCATGTTGATATTGAAAATGTACCCAATTGGTGGATAATAACAAATCTACCCAAAGAGTCAATTTTGACAAATTTACATCAAAGAATCAATATGGACAAATCAATATGGCAATATTGATGTATCTACACTGATGAGTGGATATTGACAAATATACCAAATGTGTGGATATTGACAAATGTACCCTAACCAGTCAATATTGATGAATCTTCCCCTACAGGTCAACATCATTTAATCTACACCTTTGAGTCAGTATCAATGAATCTACACTGATGGGTCAATATCGATGAATCTACACTTTTAAATTGATATTGATGAATCCACCATTGAGTCAGTATCTATGAATGTACACCTCTGGGTCAATATCGATGAATCTTCACTAATGAGTTGATGTTGAAGATTCTTCATCAATGAGTCAATAGTGACATATAAAATTGATATATCTACAATGAGAAATTCATATCTATGAATTTAGTCAATCAAGTTGATATTGCCAAATCTACCCGATAGGTTATTATGGATGAATCTACACTGATCAGTCAATATCAACAAATGTACACAAGAGTTGATTTTGACAAATCTAACATGATGATCCATATTAATGAGTCAACAACTATGGGTCAATGTCAATGAATCTATCTCATGAAGTTGATATTGATGAATCTACCCCAATGGGTCAATATCAACAAATCAACACTGATGGGTCAATATCAACAAAACAACACTGATTGGTCAATATCAGTGAATTAACTCCAATTGCTTGATATTGGTGAATCTTTACCAACATGTCAATATTGATGAATTTATACCAGCAAATTGATATTGATGAATCTACTCTGTTGAGTTGATATCAACCAATCTAATATAAAGTATTGATAGTGACAAACTGATATTAATCAAATCTGATGTGTAAATACTGAAAAATCTACACAGATGAACTGATATCAATGAATACAGACAGGTTGATATTAACTAATATACCCAGATCAGTCAATATCAATGAATCTACATTGTCAAATAGTTTTCAACAAGTTGATATTGATTAATCTACCCCAGTGGTTCAATATAAATGAAACTACTTGGATGGGTACATATCAATGAATCTACCTGCACCAGGTAGATGATTCATATCATTGATATGAATCTACATTGATTATGGGATTTCAACAATCAATACTGATACATCTACACTGACAAGTTGATATTTATGAATCGACATAGATGAGTCAATATTAATGATTTCTACCCATTTTAGTCAATAGCAGAGAATTCATGATGACTGCTTGATAAAATTTACTCCAATGGGTTGATATTGACAAATCTACATGAACTTGTGAATATTGAAGAATCTACCATGACCACTTAATATTGGCAAATGTATACTGTTGAGTTGATATGACAAACCTATATTGACAAATTGACATCAAAACATTAAAATCAATGAACCTTTACAACAAGTTGATATCAAGTAATATACCTTGTAAAGTCCATATTGACAACTCTACCTCAAAAGATTGATATCAATAAATCTACACGGGCAAGCAGATATCAAGGAATATAACCCAAAAATCATAATTGATGAATCTACACTGATGGGTTGACATCAGCATATGTATACAGGTGAGAAGATATTGACAAATCTACCCTATCAATATTGACATATGTATGTTGAAAAATTGATATAACAAATCAACTTCAGTTAATCTACCCTAATGGGTAGATAATGATGAATCTACACCTTCAAGATTATATCAAAAAATTTACATATTTGAGTCAATATTGACAAATTCAGACAAATAGGTCAATACCAAAGAATCTACACTGATGAGTCAATGTTGATGAATATGCCCAGTTGAGTCAATTTTAATGAATCTATCCTAATGAGTTGATATTAAAAAATCTACACCAATTATTCAATATTAAAAAATCAACAGCAAAAAGTCAATATCAGCAAATCTACCCCACAGGTAGTTATTCACAAATCTACCTGACAGAGTCAATATTGATGAATGTATTCCAAATATTGATACTGCTGAAACTACAACTACTAATTGATACTGATGATTCAATATCTGATGAATCAACCCTTCAATATTAATGAACAGTTCAATATTAATGAATCTACACCCATAAGTTGACTTGGATGAGTCAAACCTATGGGTTAAGGTCGATGAATCTATCCCATCCAGTTGATATCAATGAATCTAACCCACTGAATTGATATGGACAAATTATGCACTGAAGAGTCAATATTGTTTAATCTACCCTGACAGGTCATATCAAAGATCAACACCTACAGTTGATATTGATAAATATACCTCAAGTCAATATCATGAATCTAACCCAATGGGTCAGTATGGACAAATCTATAGAGACAAGTCAATATTGATGCATATGTACTGAAGAGTCAATATTGATGAATCTATCCCAATGTTTTGATATCAACAAATATATTCTGACCATTCAATATTGACAAATCTATACTGAAGGGCCAATATTGATGAATCTATCATAATGGGTCAATATCAATGAATATACTCAGAAGAGTATGATATTGAAGATGCTGTCCCAAGGGTCAATATTGACAAATCTATATTGTTGAATTGATATTGACATATAAATATTAATAAATCTATCTTGATGGATAGTATCATTGAATCCATATGAATGAGTGAATATCAAGAAATCTTCTCCATTGAGTTTACATTTATAAATTGAAGTAACAGGATGATATCAACAAATCTACATGAAGCATCAATATTATTGAATCTACCCTGATAGGTCAATATTAACAAATTTACCCTGTAAAGTCTATATCAACTAATCTCCTCCAAGGATTCAATATCTATGAACCTATCCCAACTGGTCAACATTGAGGAATCTGCCATGATGAATAAACATTGATGAGTCTACCCCAATGTGTCATTATTGCTGAATCTACACCTCATCAATTTTGACAAATTTAAGCAGTCAATTTGATATCAATAATCAAACCATCCAAGTTGATATTGAGGAATCTATCAAGTTGGGTCAATAGGAACAAATATACCCAGATGAATTCAATATTGATTGAATCTACACACCAAGTGGCTATATCAATAAATCTACCCAAACAGGTAGATATCAATGAATCTACCCCTAAGGTCCATATCATGAATCTACACTGATGGGTCGATATTGATAAATCTACATAGACAAATCAATACTGATACCAATATCAATAAATATACCTCAACAAATTGATATTGAATAAATCTAACACTGTTGAGTAGGTTTTGATCAATCTAAATAGTTGAGTTGATATTGATGAATCTAATTAATATTGACAAATCTAACCCAACCAGTCAATGTTATATGAATCGCTACCCCTGTGGGCTGATACTGATGAATCTACATTGATGGTTTGATATCAATGAATCTACATTGACAGGTCAATATTGACAAATGTACCCTGAAAAGTTGATATCTATGAATCTCCACTCATGAATAACTGGGTCAATTGACAAATCAACCCAGTTGATCTGATATAATTATTCTACCATGATGGGTTGATGTTGATAAATCTACACCAATGAGTTTATATTGATGAATCTACCATGATAAATCAACATTGACTAATCTCCCCTATTAAGTGAATATTGACAAATCTACATTGACAAACTGATATAAACACATCAATATCAAAGAATCTACTCTGAAGAATCAATATTGACCAATCTACACTGACAAGACAATTTTGAAAACTCTACACCAAGTGGTCAATATTGATAAATCTAACAAGAAGAGTTCATATCAAAGGATCTACCTGGTGTGTTCATATTGACCAATCTACACTGACAGGTTGATAATGATGAGTCAACCATGATGGGTGGACTTGACAAATCTATACTGGCAAGTTGATATCAATGAATCTACACTGAAGGGTCAATAGAGATGAGTCTACCCCAAAAAGCAAATATTAATAAATATTTTTCAATGGGTCTATATCTGTGAATATTGATTAATGTATCCCTATGGTCATATCTGTAAATCTACCCCTCAGGACAATATTGAAAAATCTACCCACATGGTCATATCAATGAATCTACTCTGATAGACTAATATTGATGTATTCTATCCTGACAGATATATGAAAGAATATAGTCTAATAGGGTCAAAATCTATGGAATTAACACCAAATGGTCAATGTGACAAAATTTACACCTTTGGGAGATATCAGTGAATTTATAAAAACAGTAGATATCATGAAGTCTACATCATAAAGTCAATATCAACAAATCTACATTTGGGTCAGATATTCACAAATCTACACGAACAGGTCAATATTGATGAAATCTAACACTGTTGAGTTCATATGTAAAAATCTACATTTGTGGTTTGATATCAACAAATCTACACCAATGAGTCATAGTGATGAAATCTTACCACAACAAATTCAATATTGACCGACCATATCAATGAATCGACCCTGGCGAGTCTAGTTCAAAAATCTAACCACTTGAGTCAATATTGATGATACTACATTGACAGGTTGCTATCAATTAATCTACACTTTCAAGTTGATATCTAGGAGTCTACCCCAATGGGTCAATGTGTATGTACCTACTGCATCAAGCCAATATGGACAAATCTAACCCTTTGAGTCAATATTAAAGAAATCTGAAGTTCAATATCAATATCAACAAATCCACATTGACAAATCAATATTGACAAATCAATATCAATGAATCAAACCTGTTAAGTCATTACCTATGAATCTACACTGATGAGTTGATGTTGATGAGTATGCCTAGATGAGTTGATATTGTTGAATTTACCATGACAGGTCAGTAGCAACACATCTATCCCATCAAGTTGATGTGAACATATCTTCCCCTTGCAGTAGATATTAACAAATCTACCCTGAAGAACCAATAGTGATGAATCTATAC
>NW_027632726.1:0-47325 GCF_902686455.1 Sciurus vulgaris | reverse complement strand
GCAAACCAATGTGGTTGGCCAAGCTTCCTGTTTACAGCTCCTGGAGGTACAAAACTTGCCTTATTGTAATTGTGTCTTTTCTTTACCACTGTTAAAGCTTCTAAATCTTAAAGGAAGTAGAAGAAGTAAAAAAAAAAATCTAAGATTAGCTAACTATCCTATAAATGCTAGGCAAGGCTGAAATATTTTGTGAAAGGAACTAAATTTATTTTCATAGGATTTCTCTTAGTAATGTGTCATTGTCACTATTAAAAGAACTTGCTGTTGATTCCATTTATAGAACATTATTGAAATATGCAAATTGCAGGTTACTGGGCATTAGTGAAGTAATGGAGTTTCAAAGGTGAGTGGACTATAGAAAGGAAGATCAAAGGAGACTTGTGGCCATGAAAATTCTCTGCCTTTACTCTGTCACAGCAGCCTTCTGATCAGGTGTCCAGTGTTAATTTTACAGGCTGTTAAAGCTTCAGAAAATTGTGTAAATGGGACACAGAATCTGTGAATTATTATTACTTAAAACTGTTTGTTTGCAAATCTCCAGTTATTCAAGAGCTTAGAATGGGAATGGGAATGGGAGGAGAAACATGATACCTTCTAACACTATTAGAAAACATTTTATTCAAAAAGACTAGAAGGTTCCTGAAGGAAAACTTCTGTAGAAACTATTTTTAGCTGTTTTGGGGGGCAGGCAGTTTATTAAAAGCTTTAAGACCTTAGATGACTATTATGGTGACAGCATAGTCTGCTTAATTCCTGTTTGATGCTGTACACTCCAAGTTCTGCATGTCACTATCTCAAAACTGCAGATAATTCTGAGTACTCCTTAGGGATGTGATGCAACTCCCTCAAGCCCTAAAGTGCAGTGAAGTGAACAGGAAGCCCTCGTCGGTACAGTCTGATGATGCAGAACATGGGCTTAGAGAACAAACCAGGGTTCACATCTCAGCTCCACCTCCTCTTGTTTATATGATCCTTGGCAAATCAGTTATTGTTTTGGGCTTCATTTATTACATGTACTATGAGATCAGAGAAGTCAGTTTTGTCTCTATCATAGGATTGTTATGAAGAATAAATGGGACTTTTAAAGAATGTCGGAAGTGCTCTGCAGATGCCAAAATTGCTGCTCTTACTACTGGAAGCATGTGTAGCAGTGGTGCACAGAAACCAAGAGATAGATTTCATTTTGCTTTCAACAATTGATTTTTAGAATGCCTCTTAGCCTTCCATGACTCTATCTTTTTCTGCAAGAATCTCAGTATGTCTGAGTAGATGACAGGTCAACAATCCTCCAGTTTCCAATTTCCTGGATAATGAGGTGAACATTTCAGTGTCAATAAAGGCATGGATGAAATCACAAGCTTGATTCTCCCAGGCCTCAATTTAAATTTTGCCTCTGCCTCAGTTCTGAGCCATGCATTGCTCACTACCCATTCATAATTTGTTCCCTCTACTTTCCTACAAGAATGAGGTTTTGCTCTGAACAGCATATGCAAATCACAATTACTACTACCTTTCTATTTCTTTTGATACTACTACTGCTACTCTACTCAAACTACAGACCAAGAGGCAAATATACATTGCCCCACCCTCTGCCTGTCTTGTATTTCTCTAGTAAAATTTTACTGGAGAACATCACTGATTGATTTACATCTTGGCTGAGATTCTTCTTCAGTTCTATGGACAGAGTTGAGCAGTTGTGGAAGAGACTATGAAGCCTGTAAAACCTATCTCTTTGCTATCTGGTTCTTTGAGGAACATGTTTGCTAAACCCTCATCTAAGGAAATTATAACAGCTGTGTCCTTCAGCTTCCTGTTTTCCCTCCCACCTGTGAGGATTATATGGCCTGTGTTTCCCTCCTCCCTTTTCCTGTTGGGTTGTATTAAGTTGTTTATAGATGGTATTGGCAACAGATCTGTCATTTTGCTGCCACCATTGTTCTGCACCCCCACCATTTTACAACCTAGATTGTTAGCCCACAAACTTCCTAGTCAATCATTGATCAGATTGTTATTACCCCACAAAATTCTACTACCTAAGAATAGCTCCCCCACCATTCTCTCTCTCAAACCCTTGTATTCAGACACTCTACCTCTCTGCTTAATAAAATCTCTTGTGTGTGTTCCCACATCAGGAATGGATTCTGGGTGCTTTCATTTGTGCCATGATTTGGATGTGCTCTTCTACTGCCAATTAGATGAGTGGAATCCCATCTGTTGCCCCAGACACTCTGATGCTGGTCTCACATTCCATTCACCCTGATGCTTGGTTGCATATTCACAACAAGCTTCAGATTTTTAAGTTTCCCATAGGTCGATTTAAACACTCTTCTACTGAAGTGGACATGACTGTTGGTCTAGTACCCTTGAGGCAGTTGAGGAATAGGGGTTTCACCTGCCATGACTTTTACAGTTATGGTTGGCCCCCTTAGTTGACCATATCTGATGGGTGAATCCCCAATTATTATGGTGGAGATTCCCTTTCTGGGTGAGTCTCCTCTTTAGTATTTCTCTCAAAATTCTTGCCACCAGGTCCTTAACACCCTTGCCTTTTTCCTGGCACACACTGATGGGGGTGACAACTCCCATCATGTGCTGTCTTCCATTTCCAGTCAACTAGTTTGTGACCTTGGGATGTCTTAGACACTGACTTGGCTATTTATCAGTCTCCATCATGGGATCTGGGTCCTCCAGATTCTGGCAGATTTACCGCTGAGGTTTCTACAAGATAATCTTAAACCTCTTCACCTGGCCTACAGCCACCAAAACTTTACTCAGTTGTGTAATGATATTTGACCAGAGTATCCTTCAGATAATCAATCAAAATGGTCACTTAGTGGCATACAACTTCTGTGAGTCCTGCTGTTCCTGCAAACCTGAACGCCTTTTTTTGGCTTCTTCTCCCCTCCTAATCCCTCCTCCTTCTCTTATTCTGACCCAGAAAATGATCTACCCCCATACTGGTCTCCTGCAGCAGAGGCCCCACTGGCCCTTGCTCCTCTGGTCTCCTTTGCCCTGCTGTTTGACTTCTGCCCTCTCTACCCAGTCCTCCTGCCAGGAGGTCTCAAACACATGTTCTAGCTCCCCTGTGGGAGGTTGCTGGTATGGAGGGAGGGTTCAGAGTCCGTATTCCTTTCTCCCTCTCTAATTCTTCCCAGATAGAGAAGCACCTAGTCTCCTTCATCCCCAAACTCTGCAAATTTCTTTAAGAAATTTTAGTATGTTACATAGTCTTATGATGTTAGACTTAAAAGATGTCTTTTTTCTGTATACCCTAGACTCTCAATCGTAATCTCTGTTTACCTTTAAGGTACCAGATGGTGGATCTCAATTAACCTAGAAAATGGTGCCTCAAGGATTTGGCAATAGCCCTCACCTGAATAGCCAAACCAAAAGCTATTCAGCCAAACCAAAGCTAAGAACTTAACAAGGACTAAAAATCCCAAGGCAGCAATTTCCTTTGCAATGGAATGTTAGCTAGCTGGCTCAGTGAGGGACCAACCTGAGACTGAAGAAAAAAAAAAAAAAAAGAAAACTGTCCATTTAAAACTTCTGGGCTGAAAAACAGGAAAATGGTTTTAAGACTCTCTCTCTTTTTCTTCATCTCCCTCTTTCTTCCCCTCTTTCCCACTCCTCCCCCTTCTGCCTGTCTTGTTCTCACTCTCTCATACTATAATTAATGTCCACTAACACTTTATCTTCTAGGATTCTTGTTTTTTCTTAAATGATATATTTTTTGATCTCACAATTTTGATCTTACATACCAAGGTTAAAGTTTTGCTGATGAGTTCCATTTTTTTTAGGATGAATTTTTCTTTTTTGTATTGTAAACAAATGGGATACATGTTGTTTCTCTGTACATGGAGGAAAGACATACAATTTGCATAATCATACATTTATATACAGTAATAGTGGTTGATTCATTCTGTTATTTGTTCTCTCCCCTCACCCCTCCCACAACTATTTACCCTGTATACCGTCCCTCCTTCCTCTACTCTTGCCCGCTATCACCCACATTATGTGTCATCGTCCACTTATCAGAGAGATCATTCGTCCTTTTATTTTTGAGATTGGCTTATCTCACTTAGCATGATATTCTACAATTTCATCCATTTGCCTGCAAAGGCCATAATTCTATTATTCTTTATGGTTGAGTAATATTTCATTGTATATGTACACCACAGTTTCTTTATCCATTCATCAATTGTAGCACATCTAGGTTGGTTCCACAATATGACTAATGTGAATTGAGCAGCTATGAAAATTGATGTGACTGCATCTCTGTAGAATGCAGATTTTAAGTCATTTGGGTATAGACCAATGAGTGGAATAGCTGAGTCAAATGGTGGTTCCATTCTAAGCTTTCTGAGAAATCTCCACAGTGTTTTCCAGGTTGGCTACACTAATTTGCAACACCACCAACAATATATGAGTGTACATTTTTCCCACATCCTTTCCAACACCTATTGTTGCTTGTATTCTTGATAATTACTATTTGAATTGGGATGAGATGGAATCTTAGTGTAGTTTTGATTTGCATTTCTCTTATTACTAGATATGTTGAACATTTTTTCATATGTTTGTTGATTGCTTGTAGAGCTTCTTCTGTGAAGTATCTGCTCATTTCCTTAGCCCATCTGTTGATTGGATTATTTGCATTCTTGGTGTAGAGTTTTTTTGAGTTCTTTATATATTCTGGAAATTAGCGCTCTATCTGAAGTATGAGTGGCAAAGATTTTCTCCCACTCTGTAGGCTCTGTCTTCACATTGCTGATAGTTTCCTTTGTTGAGAGAAAGCTATTTAGTTTGAATCTATCCTGGTTATTGATTCTTGCTTTTATTTCTTGTGCTATGGGAGTCCTATTAAGTAAGTCTGATCCTAAACCAACAAGTTGAAGATTTGGAACTACTTTTTCTTCTAAAAGATGCAGGGTCTCTGGTCTGATTTCAAGGTCCTTGATCCACTGTTGGTTGAGTTTTGTGCAGGGTGGGAGATAGGGGTTGAGTTTCATTATGCTGCATATGGATATCCAGTTTTCCCAGCACGATTTATTGAAGAGGCCATCTTTTCTCCATTGCATATTTTTGGCGCCTTTGTCTAGTATGAGAAAATTGTATTTAGTTGGGTTTGTGACTGTGTCCTTTATTCTGTACCATTGATCTACCTGTCTATTTTGGTACCAATATCATGCCGTTTTTGTTACTTTTGCTTTGTAGTATAGTTGAAATTCTAGTATTGCAATACTCCCTGCTTCACTCTTCCTGCTAAGGATTGCTTTAGCTCTTCTGGGTTTCTTATTATTCCACATAAATTTCATGATTGCTTGCTCTATTTCTGTAAGGTACATCATTGGGATTTTAATTGGAATTGCATTGAATCTGTATAGCACTTTTGGTAGTATGGCCATTTTGGCAACATTAATTCTGCCTATCCAAGAACATGGGAGATCTTTCCATTTTCTAAGGTTTTCTTTAATTTCTTTCTTTAGTGTTTTGTAGTTCTCATTGTAGAGGTCTTTCACCTCTTTTGTTAGTTTGATTCCCAAGTATTTTATTTTTTTCCAGGCTATTGTGAATGGGGTAGTTTTCCTACTTTCTCTTTTGAAGATTCATCACTTATGTATAAAAATGCATTAGATTTATGAGCATTGATCTTAAATCCTGCTACTTTACTGAATTCACTTATGAGTTCTAAGAGTTTTCTGGTGGAATTTCCTGCTTCCTCTAAATATAGAATCATGTCATCAACAAATAGGGATATTTTGAGTTCTTCTTTTCCTATTCATATCCCTTTAATTTCTTTGTTCTGTCCAATTGCTCTGGCTAGAGTTTTAAAGACAATGTTGAATATAAATGCAGAAAGAGGGCTTCCCTCCCTTGTTTCAGTTTTTAGGGGGAATGCTTTCAGTTTTTCACCATTCAGAATGACATTGGCCATGGGTTTAACATAGATGGCTTTTACCAATGTTAAGGAATGTTCCCACTATTGTGGAGGCACCTGGCTCTCCTTGCAGTGCTTGACAGAGTTCCACTGAAGGATGATTGCAGAGACTCATCCTAAAAGGATTGTAGCCAGATGTATGCCTCCCTAGCTCGGATGTTATTCTGTGGAGTTTTCCTAATAATATATTACTCACTTCAGTCTGAGGAACTTGGTAGACGTGATGGGAATAATTCTACAAATTTCCACAAAAACATCATGGAGACAAAAACACATGTTGAAACCCTGTGATGTTAACCTCACTACAGGAGAATGTTTTTATTATGTTAAAAATTAAACACTGCATTTACTGGCACAGCCAGGACATGTTGGGGCACAGAAATTTATATATAACAATGTTTCCCCAAGTTCTAAGCACACACCACCTCCTGCAGTAGCTACTAAATATGGACTAGCTTATTTTATCACTGGCAAGCCCAGGTACCCCCCTAAAGGCAAGCCCTTAGAGAAGGTAGAAAATGTGTGGTGGTAAGGTAAAAAAATAAGGTTTCACAACGTTCCTTCCTTCGTACAAAGAATATGTCACCCCTACAATAAACATTGGTACATAATAACCATTGGGACCGCTGCCCTCCTGTAACCCTTAATTCAGCAATTTAAATATTAATCAGATGGACCTAGTACAGATGGTCACATCATATTATTTGTCTATCACTTTACCGCAAAAAGTAATAAGAATAGTCTTCGGTCACATACAGTTTAGATATTAAGGAAATAAACATTGTATTAGTTCATTGACTTAGTTAAATATTCTTAAAATAATTGTAAACTGTACGGTTAGTGTTTTCTCATGCTCTTTCGGTAAAAAGAATTTCTGCCTATGCTTTGGAAATTTCTTTGATTTTATTAATCACAAGCCTGTCATCAAAATCTGAAGAAAAATGTATATAAACCCAACCTTCCCCAGAATAAAGTGGGATTGATTGCACCAGAACTAGAGTCTGTGTCTTTCATCCATCCATCACCGACACTGTCTCCCCGCACCCCGTTTACCAGTGTGCAATCCATGGGCTCCTACTAGGGCTGGACCCTGGCAAACTATCCCTATTTTTTGTAGTAGTTTGAGCATAAATGTATGCTGTATTTTATCAAATGCTTTTTCTGCATCTATCAAAATAATCATGTGATTCCTGACTTTAATTCTGTTGATATGGTGAATTACATTTATTGATTTCTGGATGTTGAATCAACCTTGCATCCCTGGGATAAAACCCACTTGATCATGGTACACTATCTTTTAAATATATTTTTGTATGCGATTTGCTAAAATTTTATTGAGAATTTTTGCATCAATATTCATTATGAATATTGGTCTGAGATTTTCTTTCCTGGATGTGTCTCTATCTGGTTTAGGTATCAGGGTTATAATGGCTTCATAGAATGAGTTTGGGAGGGTTCCCTCGTCTTCTATTTCATGGAATTCTTTGAGGAGTATTGGAATGAGCTCTTCTTTAAAGGTATTGTAGAATTCGGCTGAGAACCCATCTGGTCCTGAACTTTTCTTTGTTGGGAGGCTTTTGATGACTTCTTCTATTTTATTACTTGAAATTGCTCTATTTAAATTTTGTATGTCCTCCTGGTTCACTTTAGGTAATTCATATGTCTCTTAAAGCCTGTTGATATCTTCAAGATTTTCTGTTTTGTTGCAGTATAGATTTTCAAAATAGCTTTTAATTATGATTTGTATTTCACTCATGTCTCTAGTGACATTCTCATGTCTCTTGTTCATTCCAAATTATAGTAATTTGAGTTTTCTCTCTCCTTCTCCTTGTTAGTGTGGCTATGTGTTTATCAATTTTGTTTATTTTTTCATAGATCCAACTCTTTGTTTTGTTAATTTTTTTCTATTGTTTCTTTTGTTTCAGTTTCATTGATTTCAGCTTTGATTTTAACTATTTCCTGTCTTCTACTATTTTGGCGTTGGTTTGTTCTTCTGTTTCTAGGGCTTTGAGCTGTAGTGTTAAGTCATTTATTTGTTGATTTTTTCTTCTTTTATTAAATGTGCTCCATGAAATAAATCTACCTCTAAGTACTGCTTTCATAGTGTCCCTGAGATTTTGATATGATGTGTCTTTGTTCTCAAAGAATTCTTTAATTTCCTTTCTGATGTCTTCTATTTTCCATTCATCATACAATAGAGTATTATTTAATCCCCATGTGTTGGAGTAGTTTCTGTTTTTCATTCTGTCATTTATTTCTAATATCAATACATTATGATCTGATAGAATGCAATGTAGTATCTCTATCTTCTTGTACTTGCTAACATTAGCTTTGTGGCATAAAATATGGTGTATTTTAGAGAACGATCCATATGGTGCTGAGAAGGAAGTGTATTTGCTCTTTGTTGGATGGTATAGTCTATAAATGTCTGTTAAGTCTAAATTATGGATTTGTTATTGAGATCTATGATTTCTTTATTCAATTTTTGTTTGGAAGTTCTGTCCAGTGGTGAGAGAGGTGTGTTAAAATCATCTAGTATTATTGTGTTGTGGTGTATTTGATTTCTGGAATTGAGAAAAATTTGTTTGATGTACATGGATAAGCCACTGTTTTGGGCATAGGTATTTATGATTGTTATGTCTTGCTGATTTATGCTTCCCTTAAGCAGTATGAAATGTCCTTCTTTATCCCTTCTTACTAACTTTGGTTTGAAGTCCACATTATCTGAAATGAGTATAGATACTCCAGCTTTTTTGCTGTGTCCACGTACATGGTATATTTTTACCCATCCTTTCACCTTTAGTCTGTGGGTATCTCTTTCTATGAGATAAGTCTCTTGCAGGCAGCATATTACTGTTTTTTTTTTTTTCTTATCCAATCTGCTAGTCTATGTCTTTTGATTGATGAGATCAGACCATTAACATTCAGCATTATTACTGACACATAATTTGAATTCTGGTCATTTGACTCATTTTTGTTTTTTGACACGACTTGGTTTCTCCTTTATTTGGGTATTCCTTTAGGCTACTTCCTCCCTTTGCTGATTTGCATCATCATTTTCCATCTCTATCTCATGAAATATATTGCTAAGAATGTTGTGTAATACCAGCTTTCCTTTTGTAAATTTTTTTAGCTTTTTTTAATCATGGAATGATTTTATTTCATGGTCAAATCTGAAGGTAAGTTTTGTGGGTATAAGATGCTTGGTTGGCATCCATTTTCTTTCAGGACTTGATAATGTTGTTCCAGGACCTTCTAGCTTTTAGGATCTGGACTGAAAAATCTGCTGATATCCATATTGATTTCCCCCTGAATGTATTTGATTCTTTTCTCTCACAGCCTTTAAAATTTTGTCTTTATTTTGTATGTTATGCATTTTCATAATAATGTGCCTTGGTGTGGGTCTGTTGTAATTTTTTTTTTTTAATTTGGGTCCTATAAGCCTCTTGTGCTTGATTTTCCATTTCATTCTTCAGATTTGGGAAATTTTCTGATGTTATTTTATTCAATAGATTGTTCATTGCTTTGGTTTCTTTCTCTGTGCCTTCCTCAATCCCAATAACTCTTAAATTTGGCCTTTTTATGATACCCCAAAATTCTTGTATTTTTTGTCGTGATTTCTTAGCATGTTCTCTGTTTGGTCAACTTTGTTTTCAAGATTAAATATTTTGTCTTCAATGTCGGAGCTTCTGTCTTCCAGGTGTTCTATCCTATTAGTTATGCTTTCAATGGAATTCTTAGATAGGTTTTTTGTTTCCTTCAATTCAAGGATTTCTGTTTGTTTTCTTTTCATAATCTCTAACTCTTTATTGAAATGATCTTTTGCTTCTTGTATTTGCCCTTTGAACTGTCGATTGGTGCGATCATTTAATTCCTGCATCTGCTCTTTCATCTCATTATTCAATTCCTGCATTTGCTCTTTCATCTCCTCATTTGCTTCCCTGATCTTTTTAAATATGTACATTCTGAACTCCCTTTCTGACATTTTTTCTGCCATGTTGTCATTGGGTTTTATTGATATAGCATCTAGGTTTTTTGTAGGCATTTTCTTCCCTTGTTTCCTCATATTGGT
Organism: Sciurus vulgaris; assembly: GCF_902686455.1. Taxonomy (NCBI): domain Eukaryota; kingdom Metazoa; phylum Chordata; class Mammalia; order Rodentia; family Sciuridae; genus Sciurus; species Sciurus vulgaris. Next base: position 37,315 of record NW_027632726.1, on the reverse strand, counting down.
CAGATATCAGTGGGACTCTGAGATACTGCAGATTTTTTCTACTGGCTTATAGTGTCCCTTCATATATCCAGTATATCACCTCCTAGCCTTCAGTAACCTGAAGTCTTGGAGGAACTTGATGATGCCATGCTCCCAAAGAATGCTGCTGCTGTGTCCAGGGGTGGAAGCTGGCTGTGCAGGGAAAGCCTCTTACTGGGTGGGTCTGCTCCTTGTAGCTGCCTGTGTACATGGTCTGCCGCCAGATGGAGTCTGGCTGTTCGCAGAAGTCTCTGGCTGCCCTGCCCTTGTCCAAGAAGCTGCCTGTGGACCAGAGCCTGCCTCTGGGTCCGGGACTGGGACCTGGCTGTGTGCAGAAAGTCTCTCACTGGGTAGGCCTGCTCTGAGCAGCTGCCTGTGGACTGGGCCTGCTGTAAAATGGAGTCTAGATGCTTGGGGATGTCTCTCACTGCCCTGTCCTGGTCTGAGAAGCTGCCTAAAGACCGGGTCCCACCTCTGGGTCTGGGCTGGGGTCTGGCTGTGTAGAAATTCTCTCAGAGGGCGAGTCTGCTCCAAGAAGCTGCCCACTGTCCAGGTCTGCCCCTTGGTCCAAGCTTCACCCAGTGGGAGAGACTCACCCAGCAGTCTGAGTTGGCCCAAGTCTCTCAATACCTCCCCTTCTTGAATCCTGAGTTCTGGAGTGACAGGAGATGCAGTCACCCTGCAGTCAACAATCTTGGAATCTTTGACAGAACAACTCCAACTGCAAAATTGTATAATTGTTGTTGAAAGCTTGCTCCTTTTCTGTAATTCCAGTCCAATAATGAGGACATGATTTTGAGAAAAAGGAAAAAGGTTCATTGCTTTACTAGCAAAGGAGAAAAACAGGGGACATCTTTCCCAAAGGCTGTGATCCTCTCAGTTCTATTTTTTATTCAACTCTAAAGTTTGTTTTCTAAAACATCTATAATATTGCAATGGAGATTCACCTACAAAAAACTAGAAGGCTTCCCTTTTGTTATGTATATATCATGTCTGATATTGTGTTGTCTGTCTATATATGTGCATCAAAATATGTATATGATATCAAAACTGACACAACTAATGAGCACTCATGAAACTAAAATTTAGAAAATGGATGCAAATACCTTTAATTCATGTGATTTTAAAAGGGTTCATTTAAATTGGGTAAACAAATGAAGGTAAAATATCTTTAAAATTACTTAACTCACATCTCTCTAGGTGGTCAAACTAATAAAATGTTGATGTTTAAAAAATGTCTAATCCATTGTTTCTATGACTTTTCTTCAACAGAAAAGAGATGGCAAATACTGTTCAGTACACTTGTCGGCTATTTGGTTTTTGCAGTAAAATAAGTAGATTTGACACATATGACATTACTCCAATGTGTTTCTTATACATATCTGATTAATTTACACAATTAAAATGCTAACTTAAATAAAATTGAGTACTCTTAACTCCTTGAAGTCCATGGGGTAACATGGTAAATAAAAAGGGTTTATAATTGCTTTGTGCCTTCCCTAAAAACAAGTTACTAGGAGTTAAGTCCTAACAGGTACAACTCAGTATAAAAAGGGGATCAAAGGTTCAACTGTGTTTCAATTAGAGTATGATAAACAACATAAAATATTTTATCTTATTAAAATGGAGTAGTTTATCTGCATTCAAAAATTTCATAAGAGTTATTTCAAAATGTGAACAAAAAGGCGTCAAAAGATAGAAAGAATGTAAAAGGTTTTAAGTATGAAAACATATTTAGTAGAAGGAAAAAAATGCTTCTCGGTAAGTCTGTGTGTGTTGAAATATATGAGGGTCTAAGGAAGTGCTAATAAATCTATGTGTAAGTAAAGGGAAAATTTCTACAAGTTTGTGTATAACTAAGTTGGTTAGATGTATGTGAGAAAATCCATTAAAACTTAGGGTTTTCGCCTAAGGTCAAATATTAATGGGTTAATATTAACCAAAGTTAAATCTCTATGTTAAAATGACAAGGATTTCTTAAAAACACAAATTTACTCTGAACATTTTGTCTGTTTTTATTCTTTTGAGTAATTAGTCCTAAGATTTAGAGTTTATACAATTATGGTTAAACAACAACAGTTGAAATATTGTACTATGTTACAGAGTTTATATTTTTTTATCAAAGCCAAACTTGGTTAACATAAAAATGTCAAGTTAATTGTGGAATGGCCACTCTTCTTTGTATATTAAACATGTTCATATTTTCCAGGTATACACATCTTTAAAGCAGAAAATTTATCAAGCTGCTGTTTTCCAAACTAAACTTGTCTGTAATGGTAATTTTAAACTTATAAGAATAGTAAATTTTATTGGGAACTTATTTATGTCATTTAATGTTCTATAACAGGACCTGTTATCAATAGAGAATATGGAAAATTTATTTTCCTTTTTGTACTGAGATAAAAAATTTAAATGTAAATGTATTTCCAAAAGTTAGTGAGAGTCTAATTTATTTAAAGTTTAACATCGTGAAACATGAAAACAATAAATATTTTGCCACACAAAAGGAAAGTTAAAAGTTTTCTCAGCCTCTCTTTGATTTATGTTTTGAATGTAGTGTTATATTATGTTAATTAATATTCATGTAGACTCTGGAATCAACATATGTAAACTTTGTAAAATTATATTTAAAGAGAAGAAAAAGACCAGCTTCAGAACTAGAACAATTTAAATAAGATTTGTGAAGAGTCTCACCTTACCTGAGATAAGTTTCTGCCTCCCACCTTGTTATGTAACAGAGTGACTCCGAAATAAGTTAGACTTCAACTCATTTAAAGTTATATTCAAAAGATTGTTTTTTATTGTAGAATTACTGTTATCTCAAACAGGAAATATAATACATAGCTCACCAAAATTCAAGGTACCTATTAGACAAAATATCTATACTTTTAATGTTGTTAATTCCAATTTGAATTTTCCTTGTAAACTCTATAATTGCTACCTGATTAATGTTTTCAAGAATACTGCTTCAAGAACAAAGAACATAAATTATAGATAATAAGCCATGATGTATAAGACAGATAATGTAGACCCTAGTTAAGTAAGAGTGGGTAAATGGCTCTAAAGTCATAAACATTGAAGTTAAATCCCAGTACTTTAACTTTATAACTGGTGAGCCTGGCTTGCTTGATGTTTCAGCTCAAACTCAGAGATTGACATTAAAATACAGGTGCCAAGAAAACCAATATTTGACTTTTGCCCTCTGAGTCAGCCAAAATACAGGGAAGGAGAGAACTTCTCTAACAAGCTTTGTAACTCTGGGTCACATGACCTCCCAATCAGGGAGATTAAAAGGCCACTAGAGGATGAAAAGTCAATCAGTTCACCTGCTGCAAAGAGGAGGATCATTGAAAAAGGGAGACACCCCTGATGTTTCCAAAGGAAGCCACTCATCAATGAGATTCTACCTAGCAAATGGAATTAAAGTAGTCAATAAGCTGCTCTCAAGTTCTTCATGAGTGTCCCCTGGGGGAACTCAGCTGACCCTTAACAGCAGATAGGAACAAGTTCTGTTTGACCAGCTTTATCTTGAACACCTAACAAAACAGTTAAAACCAAACATAACCATTCCTGGACATTTAAAAGAAGAAACAATAGTCAAATGTAACTTAAGATGTATATTTGTGTTAACCCAAAGAATAAATAAGACTGGCGATGACAAAAGAGAATCTTAGGCAGGCAGAAGTGCCTGATAACTATCAAGAGAAACTTCAAGGGTCAGAAATTTTTGTTTGTTTTAAGGCCTACAGATATTTCTAAACAGGACCAAGCCTGCTAAATTGCCTACAGAAATTCCTACAAGATCATGTACTCAAGTTTATCAACCAGTCAATTGACTCCTTCTCCTTCAAGATTACCAGTCCCTGACACACAAACTGATAGTGTAAGGGGCAGATTTTGGCATCAGATGTTAGGAAAAATAAAAAATTCAAAATGCAGCACCAGATGTTAGGGGCAGTTGTGGTTCGCCAATAGCTCCCAGAAACACTCCGCAGACATAAGATCTCATGCAAGAAACTTTATTTATGCAGTTCGCTCAGGGAGAAAGAAAGGGATAAAAGAGAAAGGATGGCACGTGGCTTCTCCCACATATTGGAATCTCGTGGACTGGAGGAATCAAACAGTATGGAAGGACATAACATGGGAAGCAGGAAAATGGTGGCTGCGTAAGCCGGAAATTCCTGTAACATAAGAGGCGGGTAGAGCACAACTTGACAGGTGATGGGACGCCGGAAATTCCTGTAAGGAAGAGGCGGGTGGAGTGCAGACTGACAAGTGGTTGGGAGGCCGGAAACTCCTGTAATGGGAGCAGCGGGCAGAGTGCAGATTGACAAGTGGTGGGGGCCGGCAAAATGGCTGTACCTGGTGGGTAGGGGAGCACCTTTATATCTTACATTCACCCATTTCTTTTTTTATAAAAAAAATATATCTTGCTCTCCAGTTCTTTTTGAAGCCTCTCTTTCCTTCCTGCCTAGTTGTCTGGGGTAGGTTTTGCAGGTGAGATGTCCTTCCAGACTTCCAAAAGCAGATGATTTTCATGGAATTTATTTTCTCGATCTGACTGATCCCCTATTTCTACACTAACTGCCTGTCCCCAATTCTGACTTCATTTACCCCTCTAATACTAGGAACTCCTTCACTGCTGTAGGGAAAAGGGATGATGACCGATCTGGCTTCTTCGGGCTGGAAGTGGGAGACTTGGGGCAAGCAGTTTGGAGTTCCCTTTTAGAAATCAGGTCAATTGAGGTATTCATGGTAGAAGTCCAGCTGGGGAATAGCAGGTCGTAAAGGCATCTGTAGATGGGTGCTTCTATGAGAGAAGAACAAAAAGACATGTGTACTGAAATGAAATTGATACAATATAAATGTTGCAGAATCTGGAACTTGCTAATGCATATTATAAAGATGACAGAAGTCAATAATTCCTCACCAGAGGGTGGAAGAGCTGAGAAGTTGTTCCCATAACAAGGCCTAGCAAAGGCTGGAGAGGACAGGCCTTTATTTGGGAAATTTAACATAGTCTAGTTTATCAGAAATGTAAACACAACATTTAGTAGAGATACTAGCAAACATAGATTAAGCCTACCTGTGTCTGTAGTCCTTAAACTGACTAAAAACTTCTGACCGTGGCAGTTTCTCTTGATTCTACTTATTATTTTTAAATGCCCAAGAATGGCTATATTTTGGTTTTAACTGCTTTGCTAGGTGTTTCAGATCAAGATGGTCAAAGTGACCTGTTCCTGTCTGTTAAAAAGAGTCAGCTGAGTTTCTGTAGGGGTCACTCATGGAGAACTTAAGAGAAGCTTCTTAGCTCTGTTAGTGTCATTTGGTTAGGCAGGGTCTTCTCAATGAAATGGTTCCCTTGGAAGCATTAGGGATGTCTCCATTTTTCCATGACCCTCCTCTGCACAGGTACACTGAGTGGCTTTTTCTAGTGGCCTCACCAATTTCCTTTGTCAGGAGGTTGTGTGACCCAGAGTTGCAAATCTCCTTGGAGAAGTCCTCTTGACCCCTGGGTTCAGGCTGACTTTGAGGGCAAGACCCAAATATGGACTTTTCTTGACCTCTGTATTTAATCTCAATCTCTAAGTTAGATCTTATCCATCAAGCAAGTCAGTCTCACCAGTCATAAAGTAAGAGTACTGGGCTTTAGCTTTAAAGTCTATAACTTTACAGTTATTTACCCCCTTTTTATCTACTTAGGGTTTACATTATCTGTTTTATAGGTGATAGCTTACTATTCCAAGTTAATTTATGATGTTCGCTCCTGAAGCAGTACTTCTGCAAAATATTGATCAGACAACAATTAGAGTTTACAAGGAAAATACAAAATGGATTCATCAGCAGTAAAACACTCAGTTTGTGCAATAGCTATCTTGAATCTTGCCTGAGTTCCCATTTGAGATCACAGTACAACAAATATTAGACTTTTGAACACAACTTTAAATGAGTTAAAGCCAGGCTTACTTTGTGCCATTGTAATGTGTAGCAGGGTTGTGAGGCAGAGCCTTATCTCAGGTAACGTGGGGCTTCTCAGTGAGGGGCAAAGGAGTATTAGAAAATAAAGGGTTATAAACACAGATTTTGAAGATTAAAGAGTTATGTCTGCAATCTTTCCTTCCTGCCCAAGAGCTGTGTGCCTGAGATCAATATACTGCCACAGCAGTATATTGTGGCCCTGCACAGGAGCCCTCCCAGGCGCCAGGCATGCCACAGCCATGACATCATCAGAGATCCCAATTTCAGCCACTGTTGTCCCATTTTTGCTACTGCACATTACACTCTTTCTTAAATGTTATTTTACATATACAGACAAGTTTAATTTGGAGAATAGCAGCTTGATAAATTTTCTGCTTTAAAGGCTTGTATATCTGGAAAATATGAACACATTTAATGTGCACATTTAATATGTTTTTAAGTATGTTACTCCATGGAATAACTTTATAAATTCATCAGATGTCTCTAACAAACACATTTGAATAATCATTCATCTTATTGTAGAAAAACCAAGATATCAGATAAGTGAACCAACAGTATTTGCCATCTCTTTCCTGTTGAAAAAAAATCCTAAAAAAATTGATGTTAGACATTTTATAAACATCAACATTTTATTAGTTTGACCACTTAGAGACTTGTGAGTTAATTTTAAGGACATTTTACTTCTATTAGTTTACCCAATTTAAATTGAACCTCATTAAATCATGTGAATTAAAAATATTTGGGTCCATTTTTAAAATTTTAATTTTTATGCATGCTTATATTTAACACTAAAGCAAAGGCCTTGTAATATTTATCTCCATTGCAATGTAATGAATGTTCAAAAAATAACTCTAGAGTTGAATAAAAAGAACTGTTAAAAATCATTAACCTAGGTATGAAGGAACAAAATTGTGAGCTCAAAAATACAGCATTTAAGAGAAACAAAAGTCCTAGAAGAAAAATGATAATGGTTACGAATTAAAGCATGAGAAGGAGAGAAAATTTGAAAGGGAGAAAAGTATTCTGAGTTGTAGCCCAGGAGAAATTTAAAATGGACACTTTTTTTTTCCTTGGGTTTAAAACTGGTCTCCTTCCCTCATTTACATTTCAATGTAACTGTTGACTGGGATCTGAATCTGAAAGGGGCTAATATGTTCTCATAGAAACTTGATGCTTAGGTAATTTAGGTTTGGAGGGCTTGAGCCTTCAGGGAGAGCCATGAAGCGAGAAAGAAAAGATTTGAAAATAAGGAATCAGCCAAGAGAATGTGTTCAGGTTTTACTCCCTCCGTGCTAGCCACCTTCCGTAAAGGAGCTAGGACTTGGTGGGCTGAATGGAGGAGCAGAAGGAGAAACAGAATGAAGCAAAGAAGAGGAATGAATAGGGGCTTCTGCAGTAGGAGGCCTATAAGGATATGATTTATCAGCTGGATCAAACTCAGAAGAGAAAAAAGGATTACAAAGGGGGAGGAGAAGCCAAGAGAACAGGTTTTTGAGGAGAGCAGAGATTAGGTTCAGCACGAAAGAAAGGAAAAGCACTAAGGGGAAAAGTCCCTTTCCATTCACCAGGTTGCCCACATATGTACTTATAACTAGTATAATTATGCATCTAATTATACCTAGCATAAAGATAGAATTTAGGGTGTCATGAATAGACCATTCTAACTTACTATCTAAAGGAAAGTTTAACTCTAAATCAGGGAACAGGTGAAGGTGTTTGAGATTGTTTAATCTCAGGGGCAAGTTTGCTGGGGTGGGAGTCCTAGATCCCATGGCAAAGACTGAGACCCACCTAGCTAGTGATTAATGGCATCCCAGAACCACGTGCTAGGCAATGAGAAGGTTAGTACACAGTCTGATCATCACCAGTACTAGTGTATAGCTGGCATTAGCTGAGAGAGTTTGAGGACGTGGTCAGGATTTCGAGCAAGATGAAAAAAATATAAGATGAGCCTCAAACCCTGAGAAAGTCTCTCAGCACCATAAAATCAGAAATCCACCTAGCAACTATAAGACCAACTACGGGGACCAAGCGTTGGAGGCACCCCCACACCCTAGCAGTCTTGAGAGCCCCGAATTTTGCTTCTCAGATCAGCCGAGATGTGTTTAAGTGGTCTAGGGGACCTGACTAAGGGGAACTCACCAAATTTGGAGTCCAGTGTTGCTTGCAGAAAACAGGCACCACGTAAATGGAAGGTGAGTCTCTGTCCGTGGGCGCTGGGGCTATTGGATTGGATACCACTTCAGCTGAAATAACCCATCTGGGTTTCAGCACCAAATGTAAGGGGTAGTTTTCAGCACCAGATGTTAGGAAAAAAATGCAAAATGCAGCACCAGATGTTAGGGGCAGTTGTGGTTCACCAATAGCTCCCAGAAATGCTCTGCAGACATGAGATGTCATGCGAGAAACTTTATTTATGTGGCCAACTCAGGGAGAAAGAAAGGGGCGAAAGACAAAATATGGCACATGGCTTCTCCAAGATATTGGAATCTTGCACGAGGGAGTGAACCAATAGTATTTTAGGACATAATGTGGGAAGCAGGAAAATGGTGGTGGCATAAGCTGGAAATTCCTGTAATGTAAGAGGTGGGAACAGCACAGATTGAAAGGTGGTTGGGAGGCCAGAAACTCCTGTAATGGGAGAGGCAGGTGGAGTGCAGATTGACAAGTGGTGGGGGTGGGCAAAATGACTGTACCTGGTGGGTGGGGGAGCGGCTTTATACCTTACAGATACATGCAATTTACTATTGACAGTTCTGACACAAAAAATTCTGCTTCCACCTAAAGACCTCCCTAATTTCCTTTTTACAGGAATAAGACTCTTCACCCCTCTCTGGCAGGAAGAAACTACAGAAGAAAGACCATTGTCCCACCCCTGGTATCTATAAAAACAAAAAGGGATGAATATTGGCATCAGATCTGCCATTTTGCTGCCATCATTATTCTGCCCCTCTGCTTGGGTCCAGCCCTAGCAGGAGTCCATGGGTTCCATACTGGTAAACAGGGCACGGGGAGACAGCATCAGTGATGGATGGAGAATGAAAGACACAGACTCTAGTTCTGGTGCAATAAATCCCACTTTATTCTGGGAAAGCCTGGGTTTATATACACTTTTCTTCAGGCTATGATGACAGACTTATGATTAATAAAATCAAAGAAATTTCCAAGGCATAGGCAGAAATTGTTTTTACCGAAAGATTGTGAGAAATCAGTAACCATACAGATTACAAATATTTAATTAAGTCCATGAGCTAATACAATGTTTATTTCTTTAATATCTAAACTCTATGTGACCTAAGACTATTATTATTCTCAGGACTAAAGCGATAGACAAATAATCTCACATGACCATTTCTACTAGCTCCATCTGATTAATATCTAAATTGCTAAGTTACAGGAGGGCAACAGTCCCAATGGTTCACATGGCTAAGTTTTTTTACTAAATAAATTACCTTGTCTTATGTAGCTCCTTTTCCCAGAACAGGACATTGTGTACCAATGTTTATTATAGGGGTGACCTATTCTTTGTAGGAAGGAAGGAATGCTGTGAAGCCTTATTCTTTTACCTTACCACCACACATAAACAAAACCATCATCTGGATTAAACCACCCTGTAAGAGACAGGGAGAGATCTATATCTACCTTCTCTAAGGACTTGCCTTTAGGGGGAGAGCAGGGCTTGCCATAGATAAAATAATCTAGTCCATATTTAGTAGCTACTGTGGGAGGTGATTTTTGCATACTCATGGTTGGAAAGACAGACAGTTCCATGGCCTCATTCATGTACTGCATTACATGTTCACAACAAGCACCCCAGGAAGAAGACACATCACACAGTAGTAAAAGATTTTTACTACTTGTGGCTAAGAAGGAGTTATAGTCCCTAATGTTTTATTAATATTCTTGGGAGATTCTGTAGTATTCCCTTCACCCTCAGTGATTACTACTGAGGAATAATATGAGTAATATAATATTAGAAATATAATGCAGAAAAAGGACCAGAGCCCAGAGGCAAGCATCTGGCATCTCCCGGGATGATGAGTCCTTGCAAACATCATTCCCCCAGTGGATCCTTGTCAAGCACTGGTTGGGTTGCCAGGTGCCCCTGCACCCCTCTACACCATTTTACAACCTAGATTGTTAGCCCAAGAACTTTCTAGTCAGTCATTGGTTCTGATTATTAGCCCTCAAAATTTCTCATCAGTCATTGGTGAGATTGTTATTAGCCTATGAAATTCTACTACCTAAGAATGGCTCCCTCACCATTCTCTCTCTCACCCTTGTGGTCAGGCACTCTAACTGTCCTCTTAATAAAGTCTCTTCTGTGAGTCCCCACATCAGGAGTGGTTTCTGAGTGCTTTCAGGTGGGATGCTTACAGATGTGTTAGCCCTTATTATATACACAACAAATTGAATGAATCACAAAATAATTACATTTTTTAAATCATTAAAAGTTCCATAGTATATTTCTGTTTGTAAAACATTCTTGAAATGATAAATTTGTAAAAATGAAAAAGACTTAATGGTGTCCATGAGTAGTATGGAGGGCAGCAGGAGAAAATAAGTGTGGCTCAGAGGTCAGCATGAGGGGTATTTGAGAAGGAAATGGTCTATACTGAGCTATATCATCTTTAATGTCACAGTGTGAACTCGAGGGGGGGTTTCTATATAAAGTTAGCCGATGATGTCTCTCTTTTTCTCAACACAACTTCATATAAATCTACAATTGTTTAAGAATAAAATTAACTTACTTTAATAAATAAAACTTTAAATGATTGAACGATAGTGAACCAATATACAAGTGATTATCATTCTAAAACTATCCAAATTTTCTTTAGGAGCCTGGTAAAACAAGCATAGAAAATGAAAATATGTAAACAAAAATCACAAGAAGTACTTTCTAGATAGTTTGTAAAAATGTCTTCCAGGAACAAAACTGGTTGTACATCCATGTTATTCTCAGTAAATATGGTTTTCCTCAAGTTAATTATACACTTCAATACTACTTCACAGTGCACAATACTCACATAAAAATACATGAACATTTATATTCTATAAATTAATAAATTTGAAATAAATTTGAAGCTTGAAATTTGTTCCTTTAGAGGTTCTGGAGGAAAACAATAAAATACACTTGAAAATTTTTAACTCTTAATATTTTAATGGAGCTTGTAATGATACAGGAAATATAAAAAAACTGTTCCTTTAACTATGGTGAATCCAAGAATAACTATGAATTATTCAATCCACACATTATATTTTATAAAATGATTAAATTATTTTCTCACAGACTAAATTATTAAGCAAAAATCACAGGTACACAAAATAAACTTTTATAAGTAATGGAAGAGTTAACTAGAAGTAGAGCAATTTATTTTCATGCAGTAAAACATGAAAGGATGCATTTATGAAAGCCTGAGGGAGGAAAATGACTCCAAACATAAGATAAGCATTAATTTAAAAGTTATGTTGTCAAGCTATCTGACCATAATTGAGTTCAGACCTTTAAAATGTTATCAAATGGAAATCCCTTTCTCACCTGAATCATCTTCACCTGACATAGAACAGAACCAATGCTGGCAACTTCCATTAAACCCAGAGTAAGCAGTTTCTTAGTGTGGCAGTATTTCAGGATACAGGTAATGAATATGCTACAGTTAAGTTTTCTAAAGCAGCTAGCAGCAAAACAAGTTCACTTATATGTTTCCAAGACACCATTAAATAGAAGTATTAACATTTTTAAAGAACAAACTTCAGGGAAAGAAGATGTTACCTAGCAGTTTTGGTAAAGTGTAGGTGGGAAATTCAGATTTAAGTTGGAAAGCTCTTGCACAAGAGATTGCCTCTCCAATTTCAAAAGGTCATTTGAAATCAGCAGATCCTCCTTCCCAATTTTAGAACTCACCTCTCTGTTTTCTAAATAGGAGTCAACAGTAGGAGAAACAGTGGACTGACAAAACTGCAGGCACTGAAAGTTTTGCTCCAGGTATTACACAACAACCACTTGGGATAGGGAACAAGGCATTGGCAGACATGGAGGAAAGAGCCCAGTGGAGAGAACTGAAAGGATGGGTTGCTGTGACTGGCACTTGACATTTGAAGTTCACCAAATGTCAATCATCCTTAGATAACAAGTCTGCAGGGCTGAGACTCAGACACTAATAAATCCACCATTAATCAGAGTAATGGGACGGGTCTCCAACGTTCTTTGAAGAAGCAGAGGGTGGGTCATAGCTTAAAAGTTTTCTTATGACTTTGATTAAGAAAAATAAGCAGCAACCTGGCACACACTCACTAGCTCAGTTTTCCTCTTGTGGTTGCCTCAAGGATTGAAGGCATACCGTATTAACCAACCCACTGCCTCCAGACCTAGCAATGCTCCATCCTGACCCAGTGACTCTGAGGAAAAGGTGAGGACACAGAAGCTCATTCTCACCAGCTTCTTGATGTTGCACTGCGGAGACCACCCCAAATGGGGAGTGCACCCAGCCTACACCCACTGTACACCACTCAGGTGATGCCCTGACCTGTGACCCCTAGCCCCCTCCACAATGCCTGGCCCACAAACAGGCCCAAGCCCCCTGATGGTGCCACTGTCAAGCACACACCAACTTTCCAAGGGCTCCCAGAACAATAGCAGTTGAAGCACCAGTAGCACCCAACATCCGTCACCAGCAGGGCCAAATTTGGCCACCCACCATCTCGCACCAGCATCTCAGCTGTTGATACCAGGTTGCAGCTGGGAGGGTCCCCAAAGCCTTCCCAGCCTGCTAGTTCAGGATACACTGTGCTGTATTAAACCACGGAGGACACAGCGCCCAGCACTGGAGTGAGCAGGTACACAGTGGCTGCCCTGCAGGGGATCGTGTTGCCTGGCCACTCCTGGTGGCCACCACTAGCCCGCCCCTGCCTTGACCACACTGAAAATAAAGAGCACTGGCTCACTGTTGCCTCTCCCTGGGCAGCAGTCACCACTCCTCATTCAGGGTCCTTGACACGGGCCACTTGTGTCAAAGCAGATGACCCAGAGAGGTGGCTCAAGCCCGGACTCAGTCCCTCCCGCCAGCCTACAATTTTGCACTGATCTGGCAGCTTCCCACACAGGCTTGGACCCTAGGGAACTGGGGCAGAACTGCAGACAGCTGTATTCAGGACAGGCTCAGGTTGGGGCTTGCAGGCCTGGCTTGCATGGACAGGGTGCTCAGGTGCTGTGGACCAGGTGAGACCCTTGCATGTAAGGCAAGGCAAGAGAATATTGTGGGTCTTAGACCCGGAGCATGTGGGTTTGCCCCTCCATGTACACAAGAAAGTGCCCTTCACTCACCCACAGTCTCTGTGCTTGGTAGTGACACACAAAGTTGGTATAACTGTTAATGAGAAATTAATGCTAATTTTTCATTCCTAGCAACAAGTGGCACCATGGGGCCCAACCCCTTCTGTGAAGAGCTGTGACAGAGGATGGGAGAGCAGTGACTGAGATTGTCTCTGATAACCTCATAGCTGTGGCATGCCAAGAGCCTGGGAATGTTTCTGTGCAAGGGCACAGGATGCTAAGCTATTGTGGCAATGCCTTGCATGAGCAGGCTCTGTTCAAGAGTCCTATTAGCTCTGACCTTCATCTCAGGTACACAGCTCCAGGAAAAGAAGGAATTCTTATGCTAGACAACGACACTGTTTCACCAGCTCTGCTTTCCAAGTTCCTGCCTGCCTTATAATAACTTTTAACAATAGGCTTTCTTGAGAGCTATGAAAAGCCCTATCATTGCACTTTCCAAATATGGATTGCAACTGCAGAAAAACTACATAGGATGTCCTAATTTCTGAAACTTTCCTAAATATAAAGAATTACATAGTCTTTAATCTGATAATGAGATGTATATAAAGATTGCTGGCATAAGTCTTTGGAGCTGCATCTCCATCAGAGAGTAGAGCTCCACCTGAATCCAGCTTAATCCTCAAAGTCTGTGTTTGTGAATCTTTATTTTCCAATCCCCCTTCACCCCTCACCAGACCAGAGTTTGGTTGCACCCACCCAAGTTCCCAGGAGTGGACATGGCTTTGAAAAACTTTGTTAAAATTGTAAAAACCTGGTTGTCTATCAAAGGACTGTAAGATTAAAGAAAAGGGGGGCTGCAAAAACAGCCCAATCAGAAATATCCAATCTGTCATAAGGGATTTCATTGGACTAATCAATGCAGATCTAAAACAGACATGTAAGGAAAACTAATTATGGGTCACCTCCTGACCCAAGGCCAAAGGAAGAGGAACCCTTGTCATCTGCAGGTGCAAATGTCTCCTTCACAGATGTTTAAAGTTCAAACAGAAGCTCCTTCCACAAATCCTTTCTTGCTACCAGGGAGCACAGGTTTAGATTTGCTTACTACTGAGGATGCTCAAATATGGCTACCTGGGGAAGTTTATAAAATCCTTACTCAAACTCAAGGGCCTCTACCTAAAGGTAACTTTGGCTTAATTTGCCCCACTCTCACAGTGCTAAAGAAGGAAAATCTATAATTCCAGAGGTGATCATTTCTGATTACAAAGGTGTAATATACATTTAAGTTTGTCTCATATGCCTTTAATTCTCCCCAAAGGATCTTCCATATTTCAATTAATTGTCATTCTTTATATTACTGCCCAACAACCCCTAAATGAAGGAGGAAATACAGAATTTGGTTACAGTATTATAGAAGTATGTTTACCTATTACTGAAAATAAATGAAAATTAACCTCTTTTTTAAATGAGCAGTCAATCACAGGGTTATTGGACATCAGTACTGATGTAACAATTGTACCTGTCACAATGTGGCCTCATGCATGGCCCTTTCAGAGGGCCATCCCAGTGTGGGGCCTTCTAAGGAAATAATAAACAGGTGCCTAAAGGTCTCTATGTTTGCAATGCTTCACCGCTCCCAATGCACAAGTTATTACTCACATTCAAAAGTGAATTATGGCTATTCACTTCCCTATAAGGGGCAAAGACATCTTACACAAGTTACAATAGCCTATAGAGTTGCCATTTTATAGGGATCTCTGTGGAAAGGACCACCTTGCCATTAAAGTGAAAGGTCACCACTCCTGTCTCGGTAGAACAGCTTCTAAGGAGAAGGTGACAGCTGCAGAGGCTCTCATTCAAGATCAGTTAAAATTGGGACATATTGAACCTTCTAACAGACCATGGAATACACCCATTTTTATCATAAACAAGAAATCAGGGAAATGGAGATTATTACAAGATTTAAGAGAAATTAATAAATATGTACAACATATGGGTCCACTTCAATGTGGATTGATTGCCTAATCCTAATTTAATTCCTCAAGATTTTTCTTTATATGTAATAGACTTAACAGACTTTTATTTTTACTATTCCCCTCTTTCCTGATGATTGAGAAAAATTTGCCTTCACAGTTCCTGTTTTCATTCATCATAAGCCTGCTGATAAATATCAGTGGTAAGTTCTTCCTCAAGGTATATTCAGTAGATGCACATTATATCAACATTTTGTGAATAATGCTCTATATTGTTTCTGACAATTATTCCCACATATTCTTGTTTATCATTACATGAATGATATTTTGATTTCTGGGCCAATACTTACAGAAGACACTTTAACTAAATTACAACACATTCTATTACAATCTGGCCTCTATGTGGCGACAGAAAAAATTCAATGACAACTCCCTATTAACTAATTAGGACATAAAATACTCCAATTTTATTCCATTCTTCATGTTCCAAAATTAACTCTTTCTCCCAAATTCTTCTTAGTTCATTTACAACAGCTATTATGACATTTTAATTGGGCTCCACCACATATTTCTTTAACTACTGATATGTTGTCACCTCTTTTTTTAGCTGTTGAGAAAACAACATAATCCCAAAGTTTTTTTCAGTTAACTTCTTCATTCACTGCCACTTTTCAGAATGTTAATGAGAAGTTATTTACAGTTCTTGTAGATTCTCAACACTCAATGTTCTTTTATCTCTAATAATCTTTACAGGAAAGCCTTATGTCTTTACTTCAGTTGTTGTCAATTACCATCAAATCTTGTATGTAGTACAGTGGTTATATCCTCCTCAATTTTCAGGAAAAAAAGTTCTCCCTTATGCTTATATGTGTTCAAATGATCTCAGAATGTTGTCATCATATTTTATCTCTTATAGGAACAGATATATTCATGTTCTTTATCTTACTTATAGAAAGACTTAACATTTAGAGTATTTAAAATTTTCTTCATATTCTCAAGCTGTTTTAACTAAATTTTTAGCTCCTATTGCTTTCCATGCACCTCAGGATGAATGCCTTTCCTTGTGT
The DNA here is from genome assembly GCF_902686455.1 of Sciurus vulgaris. Lineage (NCBI taxonomy): Eukaryota > Metazoa > Chordata > Mammalia > Rodentia > Sciuridae > Sciurus > Sciurus vulgaris. The sequence goes on along the minus strand of NW_027632726.1, from coordinate 21,002 downwards.
TAAGCCTCTCATGCTCCTTCTATAATCTCCTCCATTCCACTTTACAGTGGAATATATACAGTGTCTATACTGATGGAGGAAAACAATAAGATTATTATGTATATTAACTGATAAAAAATGGACTGATTATTACACATTGCCTCAAGTTTCTCCTCAGTGAGCAAAATTAGCTGCAATTATTTTGGCTCTTCATTACAGATCCTCAGTGTATAACCAAACTTATATCTCATATTTTCTCTGCAATTTGGTCACCTCACTTGGACTCTAATTTGTTATCCCTGTTTGTTACTTTTCAATACCTTTTACAGGATTATACAGCTTCAGTATTTCTTCCTCATATATGTGGCTACACTAAGATTTCTGAAGAACTCACTGAAGAAAATGCTCATACTGATGCTGCTATAAAATAAATTTATCCTCTCTTTTCAGATGCCATGTGTATCACACACTTTTTTCATCAAAATGTTTATTTTTTAATAAAATCCTTTTCTATTTCCTCTTGACAGGCCCATATCATTGTTAATAATTGCTCTCATTTTAAACCCTTTGTTTCCCCACTTGGGAAATGGTAAACCCTCAAGGTTTATATTATAATGCCCTTTGGCAGATAAATATAACTCATTTTCTTCCTTTTCACCCCTATTTATTTTTACATGTTACCACAGATACATCCCAGGTCTTATATGGGCCAGTGCACATTGTTCAGAGAAGGTCTCAGCCTGTATCTCTCATGTGCTCCTTTGCACTGCCACCATAGGCAAACCTCATCATTAAAAACCTGAGAATGCCCCTACTTATACTTCTAGTTACTTTGCTAAGTTTTGTAATCAATGGAATATGATTTTAACCCCTGGAATTTCTCACAATCCTACTGGGCAGGCTTTAGTATAGAGTGCACATCCCACACTTAAAATGTGCCTTTTAAAAGAAAACAAAAAAGGGAACATAGCCTTACTCATGTTAATAATGCTCTCAATATTGCCTTGTTCACAAGAAATGCTCTTAATGTGCAGTATGAAGATAATACACATCATTGGTCCTCTGTCTTGGACAGGTACTTTTCCACTAAGAAACCCCCACCAAAGATTTAGGTAAAATACCAAGTTCCACCATAATGAATATGGAAGGACCCTGCACCTTTAATTACATGGGGAAGGGGATATGCTGCTGTTATTACTTCCACAGGTTCTGTCTGAATTCCTGCCAGATGTGTGAGATCCATCCATCATCATGAGTTGGTATCAAGGACTTCCCAAACTGATTCCCAAATTGTATTTGATCCTGGATGAGGAGAACCCTAACTCAAAGAAGGAACTCCAATAAGAACAAGAGGCCCAAGAAACCCTCAGTCTAGTGATTTGGGGGTTATAAAGATTTTAACATCTACTTAGCATTTGCTAGCATAGATGGATTTAGAATGTACCCTGGGAAATTTGCTTACACTTCTGTTTGCCAAACTTACCCAGAATTCCACAACTACACTGATTATTATTGTGTTATTTCTGTGTTATTGTATCCTTGTTGGTGGTGACCCAGTACTTAGCAAAAAATTGTTAATTCTTTTGAAATTTGTATCATCAATCTATTCTTGATAATAAGGCAGCTATTGATTATTTTCTGACGTTACATCATAAGGGATGCCAGAATTTAATAATGTGTTGCTTCCATTTAACTAACAATAGTAACCCCATTTAAAGGGAATTGGGTCATCTTAAGGACATTGTAAAGAAGGTACAACAAGATGATGGAAGATGGGATTTATTAGATTGATTAACCTCATGGCTACCAAATTTTACATAGATCAAAGAGCTTTTCATTGGAGAATGTTTATTGATATTTGCCTTATTATACTGTGCTTGTTTTTGCCAATGTTTGCCTTGCTTTATTTCTCCACCTTTCTTGAAAAAAAGACTAGTCATGTCTATTCTAAAGGCCATACAAATAAAAAAGGGGAGCTGTAGGGATTTCAGATCAGTCAAAATACAGACGAACAAAAGGTTTTCAGTTTAGGAAACGTCTCAGGACACAATAGGTGCTCTGTTTGAATGACTCAGAAATACTCTGCAACTTCTCAGTCCTTGAGGCCTGGAGACACTATCTTATTACAATAACCTTTGGTCCTAGTGGACTCTGAGAAGCAAACAAGTTGTGTGATCTGGACATGAACAAAGATAACTGTATTATGTAACCTAGTGTAACTTGATATAACCCTGGAATTGATAATAAACTCGACTAGCTTTCTCACAGAAACCACTTTTTGCTCTTCACAATCCTGTATGCTTGACTCATTATTAGCTCTCCCCTTAACCTTTATAGATGGATTCTGATTAAACTTTACAGGACACCCTGCAAAGGTCTAAGCAGAAAATGAAAAGTGTGGAAACTGAGGCCTGATGACAGCAGCCAAGTGAAGCAGATGGATTAGGAACTACATCTGATCCTAGTCTCACCTTTGTCCCCTTCTCTCACTTTGATAGAAATGAGACAAGGGTTAAATGTAGCACAAAGGAACCCTGTTCTTTGAGAACATATTTTTTTTTTTGTGGTACTGGGGATCGAACTCAGGGCCTTGTGCTTGCAAGGCAAGCACTCTAGAAGCTGAGCTATCTCCCCAGCCCCCCTTTGAGAACATATTGAGGCCCCCTAAGGGGCACTGGCTAACACAGAGAGCCCAGTAGTCCCTTTTCCAAGACCCTGGTGTCCAGAAGATATATAAATGTGATTGGACATGAGGAGAGGATATTTTTATTTTCTGTGTCCAGCCACATGAGTTTCTTCAATCTAGCTATATTATATGAAAACCTAGAAAGAAAAATAAACAATACCTACTAAGAATTGAGCACTTGGGTAATGGGGAGCTGCAGATTTGGAACTTAAGCAGCTTCTTCCAGGGAAGTGTGCCCATGCAGCCACTGTTGCAATCAAAATCTTGATCGGAATACATAGGTTGGAACATTGGTGGGCAACAACTCTCAGATACCTCACTTAGAACAGTCTTCAGATGTATATTGCAAAACTATTCTAAAGAGGCTATTACTGCCTGTCGATCGCCTGCCTTACCCCTATCCACCACCCAATGCTCGAGGTTCACCTCCCCATCATCCGACAGCTGCCAGCAGATTGACCGCAGACCGCCAGTGGAGAACCAGCTGCCTGCTACTGAATGGAAGTTCACTGTTACAGTACCTGCAGGTTTGATTACATGTGGCTGCCACCATTTTGAGACAACAGCAAGGCCCTGTAGGACCCCTGGCCGGACTGACCAAGTCCTGTCTCCAGGAGCCCTCAGCCCAACCGATCACTCCCTGCTCTGGGGCTTGCACATCAACTGACTGCTCCCTGCCGCCAGGACCCCCAGACCAACTGACTGTTCCCTAACACCGGGAACCCAGACCAACTGATTGCACCCGGCCTCCTGGATCCCACAACCACACCAAACACACCTGACCTCCAGGACCAGTGCCGGACCAACGGCATACTGTGTCCAGGACCTCCAGCTGACCACGTCCACCCCTGAGCTGCAGCTCCCCATTTGCCATAACATTTGTAAGCCAGAGCAGCCATCTTGGATAATCCTGGAAGCAGTAACGCTGCTCTTCTGGTGGGGCAAATCCCATCCTGAGATGCCTGCTGGAGGCTTGAAGCTCATTGTCAGGTACCTCTCATACATCAGGCTACTGAACACTGGGAGGTTTCATTAGTATATATCTATTATACAGTAGATTTTCTTTTTTCTCCTTTTTAAAAATAATATATAAGTTTTTATTTCTTTAAGTTTCCTGCTTTCTTTTCCTTCTGTTTACCTGTTCCCTCAGAGTCACTTTCTCCTTATTTACATGATGTTATTGTCCCCATTGGGGTTATTTGGCCTAGGACTGCATAGTGTCTGCCTTGGGCAATGCTAATATTGATCTCCCCTTAAAGAAAGGGTTTTGGAAACTTATACGGCCACTATAAGCCTATAGGGGGAAATCTGCAATACTACAGATCTGCAGCGCTAGAGGGGAAGATACATGAACAACATGAAAAAACAAGGAAAGAAAATGATCCAAACAAATCCAGATTCTATAGTAATAGAATCCAATGACAGTTTGTTAAAAGGAATGTCAGAAAAGGACTTCAGATTACACATGATTAAGATGATTCGTGAAGCAAAGGATGAGATAAGAGAGCAAATGCAGGCAATGAATGATAATACCAATAAGCTGAAAGAGCACCTGCAGGAAGCAAAAGATCATTTCAACAAAGAGATAGAGATTCTCAAAAAAATAAAAAATAAATAACCAAATGGAAATTCTTGAAATGAAGGAGACAATAAAACAAATAAATAAAAAAACTCAATGGAAAGCATCACCAACAGACTAGACCACTTGGAAGAAAGAACCTCAGACAATGAAGACAAAATATTTAATCTTGAAAATAAAGCCGCCCAAACAGAGAAGATGGTAAGAAATCATGAACAGAATCTCCAAAAACTATGGGACATCATGAAAAGACCAAATTTAAGAATTATTGGGATTGAGGAAGGCACAGAAATACAAACCAAAGGAATGAACAAACTATTCAATGAAATAATATCGGAAAATTTTGCCAAACCTGAAGAATGAAATGGAAAATCAAATACAAGAGGCTTACAGAACACCAAACGCACAGAATCACAACAGATCCACACCAAGGCACGTTATAATGAAAATGCCTAACATTCAAAATAACGATAGAATTTTGAAGGCTGCGAAAGAAGAGCATCAGATTACATATAGGGGGAGACCAACTTGAATATCAACAGACTTCTCAACCCAGACTCTAAAAGCTAGAAGGGCCTGGACCAATGTATTTCAAGCTCTGAAAGAACATGGTTGCCAACAAAGAATCCTATACCCAGCAAAACTAACTTTCAGATTTGAAGATGAAATAAAAGCCTTCCATGATAAACAAAAGTTAAAAGAATTTACAAAAAGAAAGACTGCACTACAGAATGTTCTCAACAAAATATTCCATGAGGAGGAAATGAAAAACAACAATGTAGGAAACATTGCAAAAGGAGGAATTACCTTAGAGAAAAACCACTCAAAGGAGAAACCAAGCCAACTTAAAAACCAAAAATAAGCCAAATGACTGGGAATACAAATTATTTCCCAATAATAACCCTGAATGTTAATGGTCTAAACTCATCAATCAAAAAGACATAGACTGGCAGAATGGATTAAAATGAAATACCCAACAATATGCTGCCTGCTAGAGACTCATCTCATAGATAAAGACATCCATAGACTAAAGGTGAAAGGATGGGAAAAAAACCTACCATGCACATGAACCCAGTAAAAAAGTTGGGGGTTCCATCCTTATATCAGAAAAAGTGGACTTCAAGCCAAAGTTAGTCAGAAAGGATAAAGAAGGACATTTCATACTGCTTAAGGGAACCATAAATCAGGAAGACATAATGATAGTAAATATTTATGCCCCAAACAATGGTGCATCCCTGTACATCAAACAAATGCTTCTCAATTTCAAGAATCACATAGACCACAACACAATAATTCTGGTCGACTTTAATGCACCGCTGTCACCACTAGATAGATCTTACAAACAAAATCTAAACAAAGAAATCATAGAACTCAATAACACAATCAATAACCTAGACTTAATAGACATATATAGAATATTCCATCCATCAACAAGCGGATACACTTTCTTAGCAGCACATGGAACCTTCTCAAAAATAGACCATATGTTATACCACAAAGCAGCCCTTAGGAAATGCAAAAAAATAGAGATACTGCCTTGTGTTCTATCAGATCATAAGGGACTGAGAGTAGAAATCAATGACAAAGTAAAAAAAGGAAATTACTCCAACACTTGGAGACTAAATAATATGCTATTGAATGAAACATGGATAACAAAAATAATCAGGGAGGGGATTAAAAAATTCTTAGAGGTCAATGAGAATGATGATACAACATATCAAAATCTCTGCAACACTATGAAAGTGGTACTAAGAGGAAAATTCATCGCATGGAGCGTATTACAGAAAAGAATGAAAAGTCAACAATTAAATGACCTAACATTACAGATCAAAGCCCTAGAAAAAGAACAGAATAACAGCAAAAGTAGTAGAAGACAGGAAATAATTAAAATCAGAGCTGAAATCAATGAAATTGAAACAAAAGAAACTATTCAAAAAATTGACATAACAAAAAGTTGGTTCTTTGAGAAAGTAAACAAAATAGATAAAACCTTAGCCACACTAACAAAGAGAAGGCGAGAGAAGACTCAAATTACTAAAATACATGATGCAAAAGGAAATATCACAAGACACCACTGAGATACAGAACATAATGAGAAGCTACTTTGAAAATCTGTATTCCAACAAAATAGAAAGTACCAAAGATATTGACAAATTTCTAAAAACATATGCTCCTCCCAAAGTGAACCAGGAGGACATACATGATTTAAACAGATCAATATCAAGCAATGAAATAGAAGAAGACATTGAAAATCTACCATCCAAGAAAAGCCCAGTACCAGACGGATTCTCAGCTAAGTTCTACAAGACCTTCAAAGAGGAACTCATTCCAATACTTCTCAAAGTATTCCAGGAAATAGAGAAGGAGGGTACCCTACTGAACTCATTCTATGAAGCTAATATCACCCTCATACCTAAACCAGGAAAAGACACACCAAGGAAAGAAAATTTTAGACCTATATCCTTGATGAATATAGATGCAAAGATCCTTAACGAAATATTGACAAAACGTATCCGAAAACATATTAAGAAAATTGTGCATCATGATCAAGTGGGGTTCATTCCTGGAAAGGAAGGATGGTTTAACATCCGTAAATCAATAAACGTAATCCATCATGTCAATAGACTTAAGGATAAGAATCATATGGTTATGTCAATTGATGCAGAAAAAGCATTTGACAATATACAACACCCCTTCATGCTGAAAACACTAGAAAAAATAGGGAGAGTAAGAACATACCTGAACATTGTAAAGGCTATTTATGCTAAGCCCATGGCCAACATCATTCTCAATGGAGAAAAACTGAAACCATTCCCTTTAAAAACGGGAACAAGACAGGGATGTCCTCTTTCACCACTTCTATTCAACATTGTCCTCGAAACTCTAGCCAGAGCAATTAGGCAGACTAAAGAAATTAAAGGAATACGAATAGGAAAAGAGGAACTAAAGATGTCGCTGTTTGTGGATGACATGATTCTATATTTAGAGGATCCAAAAACCTCCTCCAGAAAAACACTAGACCTTATTAATGAATTCAGCAAAATAGCAGGCTATAAAATCAACAAACATAAATCTACAGCATTTTTATACACAAGTGATGAAAGAGCTGAAAGGGAAATGAGGAAAAAACTCCATTTGCAATAGTCTTAAGAAACATAAAATACTTGGATATCAATCTAATCAAAGAGGTAGAAAATCTCTACAATGAAAACTATAAAACACTGAAGAAAGAATTTAAGGAAGACCTTAGAAGATGGAAAGATCTCCCATATTCTTGGATAGGCAGAATTAATATTGTCAAAATGGCCATACTACCAAAAGTGCTATACAGATTCAATGCAATTCCAATTAAAATCCCAATGATGTACCTCACAGAAATAGAGCAATCATGAAATTCATCTGGAAAAATAAGAAACCCAGAATAGCTAAACCAATCCTTAGCAGAAAGAATGAAACAGGTGGTATCACAATACCAGAACTTCAACTATACTACAAAGCAATAGTAACAAAAACAGCATGGTATCGGCACCAAAATAAACAGGTAGATCAATGGTACAGAATAGAGGACACAGACACAAACCTAAATAAATACAATTTTCTAATACTAGACAAAGGTGCCAAAAATATGCAATGGAGAAAACAGCCTCTTCAACAAATGGTGCTGGGAAAACTGGAAATCCATATGCAACAGAATGAAACTAAACCCCTATCTCTCACCCTGCACAAAAATCAACTCACAATGGATCAAGGACCTTGAAATCAGACCAGAGACCCTGCATCTTATAGAAGAAAATGTAGGTCCACATCTTCACCTGGTTGGCTTAGGATAAGACTTCCTTAACAGGACTCCCATAGCACAAGAGATAAAAGCAAGAATCAACCACTGGGATAGATTCAAACTAAATAGCTTTCTCCCAGCAAAGGAAACTATCAGCAATGCGAAGAGAGAGCCTACAGATTGGGAGAATATCTTTGCCTCTCATACTTCAGATAGAGCACTAATTTCCAGAATCTATAAAGAACTCAAAAAACTCTACACCAAGAATACAGTAACCCAATCAACAAATGGGCTATGGAAATGAACAGACACTTCACAGAAGATGTACAAGCAATTAACATATATATGAAAAAGTGTTCAACATCTTTAGTAATAAGAGAAATGCAAATCAAAACTACACTAAGAGCCAATCTCACCCTAATTAGAATGGTGATTATCAAGAGCACAAGCCACAATAGGTGTTGGAGAGGATGTGGGGAAAAAGGTACACTCATACATTGCTGGTGGGACTGCAAATTAGTGCAGCCATTCTGGAAAGCAGTGTGGAGATTCCTTAGAAAACTTGGAATGGACCTCTCATTTGACCCAGCTGTCCCACTTCTTGGCCTATATCCAAAGGACTTAAAACCAGCACACTACAGAGATACAGCCACATCAATGTTCACAGCAGCTCAATTCACGATAGCCAGACTATGGAACCAACCTAGATGCCCTTCAAGTGATGAATGGATAAAGAAACTGTGGTTATATATACAATGGAATATTTCTCAGCTATAAAGAATAATAAAATTATGGCATTTGCAGGCAAATGGATGAAATTGGAGAATATCATGTTAAGTGAGATAAGCCGATCTCAAAAATCCAAAAGAGGAATGATCTCACTGATAAGTGGATGATGACACTTAATGGGGGGGTGGGAGTGGGACAAGAATGGAGTAAGGAGGGACTGTATAGAGGGAAAAGAGAGGTGGGAGGGGTGGGGGAAAGGAAAAATAATGGAATGAATCAAACCACATTACTCTATGTAAATTTACAAATATGCAAATGATATGCTGTTACTCCATGTACAGAAACAACATGTATCCCATTTGTTTACAATAAAAAAAAAAGAATTGAGTACTCACTGTGCCCAGTCTTTCACAGTAGCACCATGTTACCCATGATGACAGATGAAAGTCATTGACACAGATGGGAACACTGAGACTTATAGAGCCAAATTATGTTTCCCAAAGTCAGGGACTCAAATCCTGTACTCTTCACCACTAATCATCTCTGCTTTGCTCAGAAATGGGGTGTGGAAAGATGTACAAGGGGAGCAGATTGGGGCTTGGGATAATTAGCTCTGTTCATTAAAATTGAAAAAATGTGTGCTAATTACTGGTAGGGAGGAGAAAGTTTTGTGGCCACTGGCTTGGAATTTGGAAAACCACATCAATATATGATAAGTTATAAGAGATCAATGACATCACTGCCACTAGAGAGAATGTCTGGAGACACCTCTGGGAAAATTTTATTCCACTATCATCCTTGGGAAGTAAAGCTCTATTATTGTCTCCATTATTTGTTGGGACTAATTACACATTAACCAACTCAGGCTGACTCCTTACTTCCTGGCAAGTGAGCAAGATCAAGACCTCAAAAACAGTATCAATAGTTAATGGTGATAAATCGGACCACTGTCAGGGATTGGTTAACAATAGTTCGGTGAACGTGATCAGCTCGTGCTTACCATATAGTCCTATGGGACTCTTGCCTGCATGAACACCCCATGCCTTGCTGACCTTGAAGCAAATTGGTTCCTGCCTAGCCCCCACCATACATAAAAGCTGTGTGATTCCCTCAATAAATGAGTTCCTGCTGTGACGGGTCTCCCTGACACTTCTGATTGTCCTCCTCATGGAGGCCTGGGAGTGGGCGGTCAATTGGCCATACCTATCCTGGTCTGACCTTGTTGGGGACTGTCTCCTTCCCTTGTCACTGGTCAAGAAAAGCAAGGGGGCTTAAGACCCCAACAATTCTTCATTCAAAAAAACAAAGCCAGGAAATTTTAAAATATGCAAACCTACAATGTTGAAACCAGAATGAGAATCCAGATGTCCAGTGTTCTGTTCTAAGATATTTCTCCCACCTGGTTATATTGCCTTTTAAAAGACACATCAGATTACTATCCTGAGGAGTGTGTATACTACAGCTATTATTCAAAAAAAAAAAAAAAAAGACAGAAAATATTAGAAAATCCCTTTATAAATCTAGGAAGAGAAGCTAGCCAGGGCTGGAATATTTTTACCCAAAAATTAATGTTTCATCTTAATTTTATCCTGCTGAATATTGCTTCAAAAAGTGAATATTATATATATATATATATATATATATTATATATAGTAAGAAAAAGTATTATGGGGTCTTTCTGGCCCTTATTCATTCAAACTGTATTTTATTGATTATGGTGTTATGTAGGGCATTCTCTAGCTTTTAAAAATTTTTACTTATTGTGATTTTACTCATTCTATATATTTAATTATGTTTTTTTAAAAAGTGAATATTCTGGCCTTCAGGACTCCTGACCCAACAGGAACCAGCCCTGAGGACTCTGCACCAAATAGAGGAAAAAGTAGACCCAAATCTCCATCATAGTGGCTTAGGAAAAGACTTCCTAACAATACTCCCAGAGAGCAAGAAATTAATGCAAGAAACAATAAATGGATGGATTCAAACTAAAAAACTGTTTCTCAGCACAGGAAACAAGAATGAGAAAAGAGATCCTATGGAATGGGAGAAAATCTTTTCCACAGGGACTTCAGATAGAGCACTAATCTCCAAAATTTATGAAGAACTTAAAAAATTTGATAACAAAAACACAAAGAACTCAATAAATAATTTGTCTAAGGAACTGGACAGACACTTCACAGAAGAAGACATACAGGTGATTAACAAATATATGAAACAGTGTCCTTCATCGCTAGTAATTAGAGAAATGCAAAGATTTTATCTCACTCCATTTAGAATGGCTATTGTCAAGAACACAAGCAGTATGTATTGGCATGGATGTGGGGGAAAGGGCACACTCATACGTTGCTGGTGGAGTTTCAAATTGGTGCAGTTGCTCTGGAAAGTAGTATGGAGATTCCTCAGAAAACTTGGAATGGGCCCACACTTTGACCCAGCTATCCCACTCCTCAGTTTATACCCAAAAGATTTAAGATCAACATACTACAGTGGCACAGCCACAGCAATGTTTATAGCTGCTCTATTCACAATAGTTAGATTGAGGAACCATGAGATAGAGGGCTGTTACTCCATGAACACTGAGGCATTTTTCATTTAAATTAAGCTGTGGTTGTCTGCTACTCTCGAGAATAAGAAGTTGAGAATGATAAACTTAGAAGAGGGTTTGCAAATAAATGATAACATGGTATTAAAATGATCACTGAACCCTAATATTTTCCCACATGTTACAATATAGAGCCCAGGTATTCCTGTTATAGTCCATGAACCATCCACCTCGCCTGGAAGTAGAACTGAATGCACATTCTCAGCCTTGATGTGGACCTACTGAATCCAGTCTGTACTTTAACAACATCTCCAAATGATTCCTGTGTAAGTTAAAATTTGATAGTCACTAAATAATCCCTTCATGACTGTTAGAATTTTTTTATAAGCATGATAAACATCAATCTCCTGTGTTCTTTTTTTCTGTCCTTCTTAATTCCTCTTATGGCTCATGAGATAAAAAGAAATTATTTTCTAAATGATAGATGTATAAATTTATTTTTAAGAAAAAACATGCAGCTTTCTAAAATATTAATAGAGCCACCTATTTGTAAATTCTGTTCCATCATTCAGATGTGGAACAACTATAAAAACATAATTGTTCAACAAACATACCACTTGTGGTAACTTTGAGAGAATATTTGACTATTATGTTCACAGAATTGAATACTTAGGACTTAATGGGATAAAAAAAATCATCTTTATGAAAATCTAGGAAAAAACCTGGAAAAATATTAATGTTTATATAAATAGTTTTCCTTCAATTAAAAAAATAGATGAACAACTCCTATAGAAATAAGCAAAGAAGATGAACAGGCAACACTCAAAAAATAAAAAGGGAAATAAATGTTTGAAAAAAGCACAAAGAAATTAAGCCATTCAAAAATGAAAAGGAAAGTCATAATGGGCTTCCTTCATATATCACTGAATAGAATGTAAGAAGTTCACCCAGAAGGGAAATGGCAATCACAAATTGGCCCTGGCAGGTTCTTGACTTACACAACAGAAAGGAATTTTAGGGCATATCAGAAGAAACACAAAGATTTATTCAGGAAAACAAGGCGATTATTTAGAAATGTAAATAAAAGAGCCAGATATACATTCAATGAGAGAAGGGGTGCAGGCACTTGAGACTGAGACTCACTTTAGGGGTAATGGTTCATATTTTTAAAAGAAATTTTGTAGATAGTGAACATGAGATGTGGCAAGGGTTTGAGGGTATATCTATCTGTTGAGCTCAACACTAAAGCATGGAGCATGGTGTCCATTACAGTTGCCTGCTTCTCTCAGGGTCTCTATGTTGATGTAATCCAGTCAACATATAATGTGTAGAATATACTGATGAGTCTCTAATGATATTTTCACTTCACTTTATTAGTCTAAAGGAAACTTTATGAAAACTAGCAACCAATATGAACATTAATTTGACTCACAATACTCTAAGATTCAAGTTCTTTTAAACTGTTTCTAGAGGAGAATAGTCTTGGGGAGGAAAGGTGAGGATACTCATAACAGCTTCTCAGATTTAAATTTGCAATTCTTTGTTGGTTTCCCTTCTACCTATCCTTGTTTATTCTGTCTCTACCTCAAAGGACATCAAATCATGTTTTCCTCTTCTTATAAAATTTCAAATGTGAATATATATTTTATAGTAAACTAGTAAAGTGTTTTCATAAAAAAGCAAGTGGTGATGAGTCTAATAAGTCACTTGCTACTTAACTCATTAAGAAATGTCCCTAATGAATTCTCAGTATGTTCTCTGAGAAAAATAATCCCCAATACCATTAGAAGGTAAGTTACAATATAAATGTGTCCACAAAGGAATATTGTGCATTTTTCATGTGCAAACAAAGTCCCCATTCTCCATCCTTGGGGGTGTGTTACTTACACCTGGACCTGTAGACCTCTCCTGATGAGAACTCTCCCTTCCAGATGCTTCAGTGTTTCACTCTCAGATCCCTGCCAATATTTAATTTCAGCCTTACCATCAGCACAACCACAAACTGTTGAACAGAAACTCTAGGGGTAGAGGCAGAAGGCTATATTTTAGTAAGTATTCCTGGTGATACCATAGCAACTCAAGTTTGATCACCATTGGTGGAAAGAAATTGCTTTCATTCTAAATTTTTAGGAAGTGTTTATCAGACTCTTTTTTCCAGCCTTGGGATCAGGCAAGAGAGAAACAATCACAGTAATTATATGACAAGAAATACTTCCTGGAACAAAGGAGGAACCAGGAATAATGTTCCAGGAAATTAATGTCTAAAGTGAGAACTAGAGAATAAATAAGAGGAAATCAACAGCTAGGACAAAGGGTGTTCCTGGTGAAGAGAATGCCATATGTATAGCAGAGTTTTAATTTTAACATAAAAAACAGAGTACCATGAAGGTATTTATATAGGGGATAACCCCATACAAAATGTCTTTAGAAGCATCATTCAGACAATGCACTGGATTGTGATTATGCATGAGTGGAAACCAGAAGAGCTACTGGGAGGTGACTGCTGCAGTTTAATTAAGAAATTACAGTGACAGCTTGGATAGCACAGAAGCAGCACCTGAAGGAGCTGTTTGGGAGATAGGACATGTGTGATTTGGATCTGCAATATCCTCAAAGCCTCCCAAAGTTCACTGGTACAACAATGTTCAGAAGCATGGTTTTCAGGAAGTTGTTGGATTATGAGGGCTGTAATCTCACCAATGGCTTAATCCATTGATGAATTCATAACAGGAAAAAAAATTGGGAGAACTGGAAACTGTAAGATATGGGGGCAGAAGGCCATAGTTCCTTGGGAGTCTATCCTTGAGGACTACAGTTTTAACCTGACCTCCCTCCCCATATCCATCTCCCCCCTCTCCCTCACCTTCCTTTCAACTATCAAGTGATCAGATTTGCATTACTACATACTCCCCACCATGATATTCTGCCTCTTAGAATCCAAGAGCAATGGGGTCAAATCATAAGCCAAATTAAATCTTCCCTCTTTTCAGTTGATTATTCAGGTAATTTGCCACAGCAATGGATATCTGGCTAACATAGGACCCATATATTAATAAAGGACATTGTTAAGGGTGCATCCTGTTTTCCAGCTTAGAAAAAGACATTTCATTTCTTTACAGAAATATCACAGGTGGAGGGAATAAAATAAAAGTATGGTTTGCAGAAGACCCTATTTCATTTTGAACCTATTAAACTTTATGTGTCTGTTGGACTTCCACACACAGAAGGGATTATTAGACATGTGGATGTTGAATATAGAGCAGAACAAAACAAAGAACTTCAAGCTTTCTTCAATAGCAAAATGTCAAAAAGTTAAGGACAGAAAATATGACCTCTACATTTCATTATGAAGGTGTTCCCACAAACCTTAAGAGAGAAGTTTTGGTGGGAGTCTGAGCCAGCCCCTGGATGATAGAGGAACAAGGGTGTGGTAGAGAGGGCAGAATTGGCTTTGAGAAGGGGCAACTTGCACAGGTGAGGTAGAAGATGGCAAGAAGGGTACAGGCATGAGTGAAGTTTGAATCCTAAAAAGAGGTGCACCAAGAAGGAGGGGTTCATGTTGAATTCTTTCATTAACTTTTCAGTTTTTGAAATTTATCCATGCTTTTGCATCTATGAATAATTCACTCCTTCATATTGCTGAAGAATAGTCTATCATATGGACATACTATGACTTCTTACTTAATCTCCAAATTAATAGACATTTGAATTATTTTGAATGTTTTGTTGCTGTGCACTTTTGTGGTTTTTTCAAGTACTTTCTCTTTTAGTATATTTTTATTTATGTTTTTCAATGCTCTATACCTAAGAGTAAAACTGCTTTTTCACAGAACCAGTTATTTTTTTTCATACCACGAATTGAACATAGTGGTGGTTAACCACTGAGCCAAATGATCATTTCTTTATTTTTTATTTTAAAACAGGATCTCACTAAGTTGCTTAGGGCCTTGCTAAGTTACTGAGGCTGACTTTGAATTTTGGATTCTGCCTCTGAAACTTAATAATAGCTTTCTACCTATGTTGTTGCAAATGCTTTTTAATGGACAAAAACTATTCCATGTGTATATATACAACAATTTTTTATTCATCAAAATTTTAAGCTTTAAAAAATTAATGGGATATAGTGTGCACACCCTGTAACCCTAGTGGCATAGATAAGTTAGGCAGGAGGATCACAAGTTCAAATCAAGACTCAGCAATTTAGCCAGGCCATAAGCAACTCAGGAAGAACCTGCTTCAAAATAAAATATAAAAGAAGATCTGGGGATGTGTCTTAGTGTTTATTCGACCCTGGGTTCAATTCCTGGTTCAAAAAAAATTAATTTTTTGATGAATTTAGATGAAATTATGTATAGAAAATGACAAGGAAAAGGTAAATTTGAAACATAAGTATTACACATTTTAATTCTATACACATGAAAATAAAAAATAATTGGTATAATAAATATGCACAAGAGAGTTTCATAAGATCATTAATTTTCTAATATATTTTAAATTATTTTACATTCATTTCTTAGTGTATTTATTCTCAGAAATTATAAATAGGAACTCAAAACTATTATAAGAAAACAAATAAAGAAATAGCTTTTCTCTCTAGGAAGACTAAGACCCTCCTGTTACAGTACTTACAATTTAGTTGGGGTTTCAGTGGGGTATCAGTAGATAGAATGACATGCAAAAGTTAGCTATTAATCCTCTTTAAATTTTTTTATCCTACTGAGGAAATGAGATTGTTAATAGAATTAGTCAAGGTAATTGTTAGAATGGTGTAAGTAGGTTGCTTTCAACTTAGAGATGTAGTTATTATTATTATTACTATTATTACAGCTACTCTGTAGGAAATGCTGCATGTGATCTCAAAACTCAGTATTGTAAAACATGACTACAAAATAAGTAAATATTTGAAATATAATGCCTTCTGAAGCCAAGAAAGTATAGAAAACATCATCCTTAGGAATGATAGAATGGACTGGAAAGTTGTTTTCTGAAAGAACATCAGAATATCATTTATATTCTTGGCTAAATATATTATATTGTTCTTTGTCTAATTAGCTTGACCCAGCTATTTCCCACATTCACTAATGATAATACATGGTTTCAAGGCAAATTTTTGCTCTAAATTTTACTTTTTCATATTATCTTCAAAGTCCCCTATAAGAAATACTCACACCATAGGCATATTTCTTGCTTGTAAAATTTTCTGTTTTCAGAAATGATGCCAATTACTGTTAACAAACACTTTGTTTATAAAGAAAACACAAACAGCTACCCCTTGATTCCCAGAAAATCACCCTTAATGAGTGGATTTCCGTTTATAGACTCTGCAGAATATTAGCATGTACAAGATTAAAGAGAGTGAAAACTTCATTAACCCTCTGAAGTAAGGATCAGGAGCTCTTTGATTAATTTTTTAAACTGGAATAAAATGAGAAAAGTAACGAGTTTGCATAAATAACTGATCTAAAATTAATCAAAATTGATCCTCAAGATCTACACCTAAATAAATTACACTGAAAGACTTTTCCTTGGATATTTAAATGTGATGTGTACTTTGTTGTATAATAAAAAGGGAAAGAAATGATCATATGATTTTTGTCACAAATATTTGGCTAACAGTCTTTTTTAGAATTTTTTTAATTCATTAACTTAAAACCCATTCTAAATATTTTCATTTTATTTTTCAGTTCACTAAAGATATATATTTATTTTACAATTTTGAACTCAATTTTTGAAGTATATTTTTGACCTGTTCATAGCTGTTTGTGTTTTTTTTTTTACCCAACAGTTCTTTGGTTCTTATGCACATGTCTTCATTATTTTCTTCTCACTTTTTTCTTTCTTTTTTCCTTTTCTTTTTGATTAAGGTTTTAAGGACTCTCAAGTTATTCAGTGCAAGAATTAGCTCATCAGTTTACTTTATGAACAAAAAATGATCATTTTATAATTCAATTATGCCTTAGTTCCTCACTTGTAGCTGCAGAGACTACTCTTCTTCATTACTTTATTATATACAGATATTCTCTTTAATTTTCCCAGTAAGATATTTTAGTAGATAATTTAGAAAAATTATTGTCTTGAATTAAACAAGTATTTTCCAATATAATTTGCCTGTACTTGTTAATCCCACAGCCTTCTTAGAAATCAATCCATCACCCACCACCAAAAAAATATAATTAAATTAATACAGTTCTAATTTTTTCTATGTATGTTGAATTAATCTTATGTAGGGGAAATATTATATTTTTGTGTAGTTTGTCAACAGTGTCTGGTTTTCTATCCAACAATTCATTTGAAGATATCTCTGATGGTGTTTTGTTGCTGTTTTTAGAATTTTATATTAGAATGTGTTCAAGTGAATTGAATACATTTCAATAGTAATACATGTATGATTTTTGCCATACCATTTTCTGGCACATTACCAAGCACTGCAATGATTTAACAATCATTCTCTTATAGATTCAGTGTCTTGTAAATAAAATAGATTTCTTCAGAAAAGTAACCTATGTGTAGGATTCTTTAATTCCCAGTCAGAGCCTTTTCTACTGCATTTTCCATGCTAGGTTCAGTTGACAATTATTATCTATATCCCATGATGGTGCTTTTTTGTTCTGTTCTCTGCTCTTTTAACTTTCTGGTTACATTTCTGATTAATGTAGTTTTGAATTTACAAATCTCCCTGCATTTATTCTGCTTACTATTCATTTCTGCTGATATAGTTAATTGTTCAAATACTATTTTTCACATCTTTTCTCTGATGACTAACATACTGATGTGACACCATAAGTTTCTTCACTTTCAAATTGTTTGAGCAACTTTCCTTGAATATGTAGAGTATAAAAAAAAAAGATTTACCATTAAGTACAAGTAAAATGGTTGACTAAAAAAAAAAAAAGATTTACGTGTTAGATGAAATACACTGGAAAACTGAGAGCACATATAGCAATTTGTAGCTTTGTGAACCTGAGCAATTAAAAGTTTCAGCCTCAGTTTCCTCTTATAAAATATAAAGAGAGGAGTAATTATGGAAAATGTGGGAGAAAAATGGAAAAGATATTATATGTAAAGTGCTTAGTTCATCTGACACATTGGAGTCTCTTGGCTTTATATAAATATTGTTTTACTTATAATACTGACAATATTTGTAAAACCATTGAGAAGTTTTGTGAGGGAAAGAGAATAGTTAGCATGTGCACAAATGAAGTAATGGAAGAGAATGCCCACAGGAGGTTAAATTACATGAATATAATTTCAATATTATTTAAAAGTGAAAGCACATATTTGTTGGAAAAGTAAACATCAGTAGCACAGACCTGGGAGCAGTGTATGACAGCATGATCCATATAAATAGAACTAGTAGAAAGTTAATGTATATGTTTCTCTGACAAAGAGATAATAAGTTTGCATTCAATGGAGAACACAAGTGTTGCAAATAAAGAGAGTTTAAGTGTCTTCATTTGATTTTGAGACAAAAGGGAGATTTTGGACATAAAATTTTTAAAGAATGAAAGAAGAGGTTTGATGTTGAATCCCTTGAGAAGTCTATTAAGTGGTGGTTTGTTTTCTGGATTACTAGAGTAATAACATAATGGGCATTGTATAAAAATGATTATGTCCCATTTATACACCTAGAAGGAATAGAATTCATAGATACATAGGCATTGGTTTTGTGTTTAAAGCAGTGGAGAAGTACAAGGATGTAATGCACTTATCTTTCTCACATTCTCTGAAGACAGTCTGAAATAGAAAATTGTCTTTGCAAGGATGTAGTCAGGAAATGCACATAAAGGGAGGGGATGGGAATTAAAAAAAAGAAGTTATTTCAAATGTGTGAGTAGTTTGAGAAACACAGAAACAATATTAGAAAGACATTCAGTAAATTCTTATTGCTTGTTGGGCTTATATTTGTCTGATACATAATACTAAAATGAAAAATTATAAGATCACAAACACTTAAAAATGAGTGATTGACTCATACATGCAATGCTTTATTCTTAAATAACAAATACATAGCCAGTTTTTATGGAATCTAACCAACTGAGTGAAGTCAACATCCCACATTATTAAATACTATGAAAAACAAAACAATACAAAACAGTAATGAAATAGAAAATAGTAAAAATATCTAGGTGGCTTATCAATTTAAGAATAGCACCAAAATTATACTCAGGGAATGTTACTATTTAATTTTGGTAATATGAAAGAGCAGTTTATGGATGAAAACCTTTTGTATGATCTGATACTTTTCTACCACATACTTGCTTACTTGCTAAACTCCATGGTTTTTCTTTCATAAACAGAACATTCCAGTTGAACATTGAACTTTCAAAGTGGAAATTTTTAGAGTGTCAACCTTGTTCTGTTTCCTAATCACTTCATAATATTATCTAAAATATTTTCCTCAATAAAGTAGTAAATTTGAAGTTATTAAAAAGTTTTGGTAGCATTTATTATTGTGTCTGGAACCATTATACTAATACATAAAATACCTGCTGTATGAGAACATAATCATAGGGGTTGAGTGGTAGTTTAGTAGAAAATAGAAAGGAATTTCTTTAGAGCTGCTGTAGAGGATACTATATATATATATATATATCATGGAAGAGGTTTTCATAACAAGTGTAACAAAAAGGTGATAAAATATTTTTGTTAGAATCTTTCTGTCATGAATTAATCTATTCAATTTATTTTCATATAATACTAAAATATTTGTATAGATATTTATAGCACATTCACCCTCTTGAAGAGAAAACATGTCAAAGAAGAAGTTCAGCTAGAATATTTTCCTTCTATGCTCCTCTCTCTCCTCTATAGGATAATAGAGTTGCAATATGCTAGTACTATTTTAACATTCTTAGAACACCTGACTCTGCTTCTTTAATCTAATGCCCTGTTAATGAAATATCTCATAGTATTTTTCCTTTAGTTCTTATTGTATTATTTCTCATTCAATTCATTTTTAGCAAACAAAATGTGGTGTGATATGAGAAAGAAAATTAGGTGAGAGCTAAACAGTAAAATACACATCTATTGATGCATCCAAGCTAACATTATATTTGTGGAGCAAGAACATCAAGGGGCACTAATTTAATAATGGACAAAGGAAAATTGTCATCAAATAAAGCATGTGAGGACTAGAGAAATACTTTTATGGGAAATAACATGAAGACCATTCTTTTTTCCCAAACCTGTTAATGATTGTTAAACTGTGATGATAGGCTTTGGAATTATTTTCAAATAATTCAACACCTCTGAGAATTAGTATAGGTTTTGTATGATTTGTTAATCAGGATAGAGGACTTCACAGCTCAAAAGAAATAATTGCAGCATAATATGAGCTTTTGAACAGTGGCTTCATGTTCATTGACTGGAGAAGATGCAGAGACATAATGCAGAAAAAATTTATTCTTCACAGGAAATTCAAACTTTCCTTTCCATTGCTACCATATACACCCACGTCACCACCAACTCTCATTTAAACTCCTGCTCTGGCAGTTGTCTTCCCTGTTTCTATTACTGCCTATGCCCACCCTATTCTATTCACTATGCTGAAATCAATGCACTTTAATATTAAATTGTATTATGCTAAGCACCCCATCCCTGAATTTCTCCATTGCTTTCTATCACATCTTAATATATACCTCAAAATCCTGATGAAGAGGTAAAGGCAAGACATATACATACTCTGACTGATGTTACTGCTCTTTGCTTC
>NW_027632727.1:0-31626 GCF_902686455.1 Sciurus vulgaris | reverse complement strand
ACTGTCTTCAGAGAATGTGGGAAAGATAAGTGCACTACATCCTTGTACATCTCCACTGCTTTAAACACAAAACCAATGCCTATGTATCTATGAATTCTATTCCTCCTAGTTGTATAAATGGGACATAAACATTTTTATACAATGCCCATTATGTTATTACTCCAGTAATCCAGAACACAAACCAACACTTAATAGACTTCTCAAGGGATTCAACATCAAACCTCTTCTTTCATTCTTTAAAAATTTTATGTCCAAAATCTCCCTTTTGTCTTGAAATCAAATGAAGACACTTAAACTCTCTTTATTTGCAACACTTGTGTTCTCCATTGAATGCAAATTGATTGTCTCTTTGTCAGAGAAACATATATAACTTTCTACTAGTTCTATTCATGTGGATCATGCTGTCATACACTGCTCCCAGGTCTGTGCTACTGATGTTTACTTTTCCAACAAATATGTGCTTTCACTTTTAAATAATATTGAAATTACATTCATGTAATTTAACCTCCTGTGAGTATTCTCTTCCATTACATCATTTGTGCACATTCTTCACCCAGATTTTACATAATTACTCCTCTCTTTATATTTTATAAGAGGAAACTGAGGCTGAAACTTTTAATTGCTCAGGTTCACAGACTACAAATTGCTCTTTGTGTTCTAAGTTTTCCAGTGTATTTCATCTAACATGTAAATCTTTTTTTTTTTTTTTTTGGTCAAGCATTTTACTTGTACTTAATGGTAAATCTGTTTTTATACTCTACATATTCAAGGAAAGTTGGTCAAACAATTTGAAAGTGAAGAAACTTATGGTGTCATGTCAGTATGTTAGTCATCAGAGAAAAGATGTGAAAAATAGTATTTGAACAATTAACTATATCAGCAGAAATGAATAGTAAGCAGAATAAATGCAGGGAGATTTGTATATTCAAAACTACATTAATCAGAAATGTAACCAGAAAGTTAAAAGAGCACAGAACAGCATCAAAAGGGCACCATCATGGGACATGGATAATAATTGTCAACTGAACCTAGCATGGAAAATGCAGTAGAAAAGGCTCTGACTGGGAATTAAAGAATCCTACACATAGGCTACTTTTCTGAAGATATCTATTTTATTTGCAAGACACTGAATCTATAAGAGAATGATTGTTAAATCATTGCAGTTCTTGGTAATGTGCCAGAAAATAGTATGGTAAAAATCATACATGTATTACTATTGAAAGGTACTCAATTCACTTGAACACATTCTAATATAAAATTCAAAAAGCATCAAAACACCATCAGAGATGTCTTCAAATGAATTGTTGGATAGAAAACCAGACACTGTTGACAAACTACACAAAAATGTAATATTTCACCTACATGCTTGAATTTCTCAATTACTGAGTTACATAAGATTAATTCAACATACATAGAAAAAATTAGAACTGTGTTAATTTAATTTTATTTTTTTGGTGGTGGGAGATGGATTGATTTCTAAGAAGGCAGTAGGATTAACAAAGTACAGGCAAATTATATTGGAAAATACTTGTTTAATTCAAGATAATAATTTTTCTAAATTATCTACTAAAATATCTTATTGGGAAAATTAAAGAGAATATCTGTATATAATAAAGTAATGAAGGAGAGTAGTCTCTGCAGCTACAAGTGAGGAACTAAGGCATAATTGAAGTATAAAGTGATCATTTTTTGTGTCCTAAAGTAAACAGATGAGCTAAGTCTTGCAGTGAATAACTTGAGAGTTCTTAAAACCATAATCAAAAAGAAAAAGAAAAAAGAAAGAAAAAAGTGAGAAGTAAATGATGAGGACATATGCATAAGAACCAAAGAACTGTTGGGTAAAAAAACACAAACAGCTATGAATGGGTCAAAAATATACTTCAAAAATTCAGCTACAATGAAGAGTGCAAAATTGTAAAATAAATATATATCTTTAGTGAACTGAAAAATAAAATGAAAATATTTAGAATTGGTTTTAAGTTAATGAATTAAAATAATTCTAAAAAAGACTAAGTTTGCCAAATATTTGTGGCAAAAATCATACCATCATTTCTTTCCCTTTTTATTATACAACAAAGTACACATCACATTTAAATATCCAAGGAAAAGTCTTTCAGTGTAATTTATTTAGGTGTAGATCTTGAGGATCAATTTTGATTAATTTTAGATCAGTTATTTATTCAAACTGGTTACTTTTCTCATTTTATTTCAGTTAAAAAAATAATCAAAGAGCTCTTGATCCCTACTTCAGAGGGTTAATAAAGTTTTCACTCTCGTTAATCTTGTACATGCTAATATTCTGCACAGAATCTATAAACAGAAATCCACTCATTAAGGGTGATTTTCTGGAATCAAGGGGTAACTGTTTTTGTTTTCTTTATAAACAAAGTGTCCCAAAGGATGAATGATATCGCTAATAAGTGGATGATGACACATAATGGGGGGGGGGGAGTGAAGGGTTAGTGTTAGGATTAGAGTTAGGGTTAGTGAGGGGGGCAAGTATGGAGGAAGGAAGGACTGTATAGAGGGAAAAGAGGGGTGGGAGGAGTGGGGGGAAGGAAAAATAACAGAATGAATCAAACAACATTGCTCTATGTAAATTTATGATTACACAAATGGTATAGCTTTACGCCATGTACAAACAGAGAAACAACATGTATCCCATTTGTTTACAATAAATAAAAGAAAAAAACAGTAATTGACATCATTTCTGAAAACAGAAAATTTTACAAGCAAGAAATATGCCTATGGTGTGAGTATTTCTAATAGGGGACTTTGAGGATAATATGAAAAAGTAAAATTTAGAGGAAAAATTTGCCTTGAAACCATGTATTGTCATTAGTGAATGTGGGAAATAGCTGGATCAAGCTAATTAGACAAAGAACAATATAATATATTTAGCCAAAAATATAAATGATACTCTGATGTTCTTTTAGAAAACAACTTTCCAGTCCATAGTATCATTCCTAAGGATGATGTTTTCTATACTTTCTTGGCTTCAGAAGTCACTATATTTCAAATATTTACTTATTTGTAGTCATGTTTTACAATACTGAGTTTTGAGATCACATGAAGCATTTCCTACAGAGTAGCTGTAATAATAGTAATAATAATAATAACAACTACATCTCAAGTTGAAAGCAACCTACTTACTCCATTCTAACAATTACCTTGACTACTTCTATTAACAATCTCATTTCCTCAGTAGGATAAAAAAAATTTAAAGGGGATTAATAGCTAACTTTTGCATATGATTCTATCTACTGATGCCCACTGAAACCCCAACTAAATTGTAAGTACTGTAACAGGAGTGTCTTAGTCTTCCTAGAGAGAAAAGCTATTTCTTTGTTTGTTTTCTTCTAATAGTTTTGAGTTCCTATTTATAATTTCTGAGAATAAATACACTAAGAAATGAATGTAAAATAATTTAAAATATTTTAGAAAATTAATGATATTATGAAACTCTCTTGTGCATATTTATTATATCAATTATTTTTTTATTTTTATGTGTATAGAATTAATTAAAATGTGTAATACTTATATTTCAAATTTACATTTTCCTTGTCATTTTCTATACATAATTTCATCTAAATTCATGACAAATTAATTTTTTTGAACCAGGAATTGAACCCAGGGTCGAATAAACACTAAGACACATCCCCAGATCTTCTTTTACATTTTATTTTGAAGCAGGTTCTTGCTGAGTTGCTTATGGCCTCACTAAATTGCTGAGTCTTGTTTTGAACTTGTGATCCTCCTGCCTAACTCATCTATGCCACTAGGGTTACAGGTGTGCACACTATATCCCACTAATTTTTTAAAGCTTAAAATTTTGATGAATAAAAAATTGTTGTATATATACACATGGAATAGTATTTGTCCATTAAAAAGCATTTGCAACAACAAAGGTAGAAAGCTATTATTAAGTTTCAGAGGCAGAATCCAAAATTTAAAATCAGCCTCAGTAACTTAGCAAGGCCCTACGCAACTTAGTGAGATCCTGTTTTAAAGTAAAAAATAAAGAGATGGAGATTTCGCTCAGTGGTTAACCACCACTATGTTCAATTCGTGGTATGAAAAAAAAATAACTGGTTCTGTGAAAAAGCAGT
This sequence comes from Sciurus vulgaris, assembly GCF_902686455.1. Taxonomy (NCBI): domain Eukaryota; kingdom Metazoa; phylum Chordata; class Mammalia; order Rodentia; family Sciuridae; genus Sciurus; species Sciurus vulgaris. Next base: position 27,517 of record NW_027632727.1, on the reverse strand, counting down.
TTTACTCTTAGGTATAGAGCATTGAAAAACATAAATAAAAATATACTAAAAGAGAAAGTACTTGAAAAAAAACCACAAAAGTGCACAGCAGCCAAATATTCAAAATAATACAAATGTCTATTAATTGGAGATTGAATAAGAAGTCATAGTATGTCCATATGGTAGACTATTCTTCAGCAATATGAAGGAGGGAATTATTCATAGATGCAAAAGCATGGATAAATTTCAAAAACTGAAAAGTTAATGAAAGAATTCAACATGAACCCCTCCTTCTTGGTGCACCTCTCTTTAGGATTCAAACGTCACTCATGCCTGTACCCTTCTTGCCATCTTCTGCCTCACCTTGGCAAGTTGCCCCTTCCCAAAGCCAATTCTGCCATCTCTACCATACCCTTGTTCCTCTATCATCCAGGGGATGGCTCAGACTCCCACCAAAACTTCTCTCCTAAGGTCTGTGTAGACACCTTCATAATGAAATGTAGAGGTCATATTTTCTGTCCTTAACTTTTTGACATTTTGCTATTGAAGAAAGCTTGAAGTTCTTTGTTTTGTTCTGCTCTATATTCAACATTCACATGTCTAATAATCCCTTTTATGTGTGGAAGTCCAACAGACACATAAAGTTTAATAGATTCAAATTTGAAATAGGGTCTTCTGCAAACCATACTTTTATTTTATTCTCTCCACCTGTCATCTTTCTGTACAGAAATGAAATGTCTTTTTCTAAGCTGGAAAACAGGATGCACCCTTAACAATGTCCTTTCTTAATTTATGGGTCCTGTGTTAGCCAGATATCCATTGCTGTGGGAAATTACCTGAAGAATCAACTAAAAAGAGGGAAGATTTAATTTGGCTTATGATTTGACCCCATTGCTCTTGGCTTCTAAGAGGCAGAATATCATGGTGGGGAGTATGTAGTAATGCAAATCTGATCACTTCATAGTTGAAAGGAAGGTGAGGGAGAGGGGGGAGATGGATATGGGGAGGAAGGTCAGGTTAAAACTGTAGTCCTCAAGGATAGACTTCCAAGGAAATATGGGCCTTCTGGCCCCATATCTTACAGTTTCCAGTTCTCCCGAAATTTTATTCTGTTATGAATTCATCGATGGATTAACCCATTGGTGAGATTACAGCCCTCATAATCCAACCACTTTCTGAAAACCCTGCTTCTAAACATTGTTGTACCAGCGAGCTTTGGGAGGTTTTCCAGGATATTGCAGATCCAAATCACACATGTCCTATCCTAAACAGCTCCTTCAGGTGCTGCTTCTGTGCTATCCAAGCTGTCACTGTAATTTCTTAATTAAACTGCAGCAGTCACCTCCTAGTAGCTTTTCTGGTTTCCACTCATGCATAATCACAACCCAGTGCATTGTCTGAATGATACTTCTAAAGACATTTTGTATGGGATAATCCCCTACATAAATACCTTCATGGTACTCTGTTTTTTATGTTAAAATTAAAACTCTGCTTTGCATATGGCATTCTCTTCACCAGGAACACCCTTTGTCCTGGCTGTTGATTTCCTCTTATTTATTCTCTAGGTCTCACTTTAGACATTAATTTCCTGGAACATTATTCCCGTTTCCTCCTTTGTTCCAGGAAGTATATCTTGTCATATAATTACTGTAATTGTTTCTCTCTTGCCTGGCCCCAAGGCTGGAAAAAAGAGTCTGATAAACACTTCCTAAAAATTTAGAATGAAAGCAATTTCTTTCCACCAATGGTGATCAAACTTGAGTTGCTATGGTATCACCTGGAATACTTACTAAAATATAGCCTTCTGGCTCTACCCCTAGGGTTTCTGTTCAACAGTTTGGGGTTGTGCTGATGGTAAGGCTAAAATTAGATATTGGCAGGGATCTGAGAGTGAAACACTGAAGCATCTGGAGGGGAGATTTCTCATCAGGAGAGGTCTACAGGTCCAGGTGTAAGTAACACACACCCAAGGATGGGGAATAGGGACCTTTGTTTGCACATGAAAGATGCACAATATTCCTTTGTGGACACACTTATATTGTAACTTACCTTCTAATGATATTGGGGATTATTTTTCTCAGAGAACCTACTGAGAATTCATTAGGTATATTTCTTAATGAGGTAGGTAACAAGTGACTTATTAGACTCATCACCACCTGCTTTTTTATGAAAACACTTTACTAGTTTACTATAAAATATATATTCACATTTGAAATTTTATAAGAACAGGAAAATATGATTTGATGTCCTTTGAGGTAGAGACAGAATAAACAAGGATAGGTAGAAGGGAAACCAACAAAGAAATTGCAAATTTAAATCTGAGAATCTGTTATGAGTATCCTCACCTTTCCTCCCCAAGACTATTCTCCTCCAGAAACAGTTTAAAAGAACTTGAATCTTAGAGTATTGTGAGTCAAACTAATGTTCATATTTATTGCTAGTTTTCATAAAGTTTCCTTTAGACTAATAAAGTGAAGTGGAAATATCATTAGAGAATCATCAGTATATTCTACACATTATATGTTGACTGGATGACATCAACATAGAGACCCTGAGAGAAGCAGGCAACTGTAATGGACACCATGCTCCATGATTTAGTGTTGAACTCAACAGATAGATATACCCTCAACCCCTTGCCACATCTCATGTTCACTATCTACAAAATTTCTTTTAAAAATATGAACCATTACGCCTAAAGTGAGTCTCAGTCTCAAGTACCTGCACCCCTTCTCCCATTGATTGTATATCTCGCTCTTTTATTTACATTTCTAAATAATCTCCTTGTTTTCCTGAATAAATATTTGTGTTTCTTCTGATATGCCCTAAAGTTCCTTTCTGTTGTGTAAGTCAAGAACCTGTCAGGGCCAATTTGTGATTGCCATTTCCCTTCTGGGTGAACTTCTTAGATTCTATTCAGTGATATATAAAGGAAGACCATTATGACTTTCATTTTCATTTTTGAATGGCTTAATTTCATTGAGCCTTTTTCAAACATTTATTTCCCTTTTTATTTTTTGAGTGTTGCCTGTTCATCTTCTTTGCTTATTTCTATAGGAGTTGTTCATCTATTTTTTTAATTGAAAGAAAGCTATTTATATAAATATTAATATGTTTCCAGGTTTTTCCTAGATTTTCATAAAGATGATTTTTTTTATCCCATTAAGTCCTAAGTATTCAATTCTGTGAACATAATAGTCACATATTTTCTCAAAGTTACCACAAGTGGTATGTTTGTTGAACAATTATGTTTTTATAGTTGTTCCACATCTGGAATGATGGAACAGAATGCATCAATTTATAAATAGGTGGCTCTATTAATATTTTAGAAAGCTGCATGTTTTTTCTTAAAAATAAATTTATACATCTATCATTTAGAAAATAATTTCTTTTTATCTCCTGAGCCATAAGAGGAATTAAGACAGACAGAAAAAAAGAACACAGGAGATTGATGTTTATCATGATTATAAAAAAATTCTAACAGTAATGAAGGGATTATTTAATGACTATCAAATTTTAACTTACATAGAAATCATTTGGAGATGTTGTGAAAGTACAGACTGGATTCAGTAGGTCCACATCAAGACTGAGAATGTGCATTCAGTTCTACTTCCAGGTGAGTTGGATGGTTCATGGACTATAACAGGAATTCCTGGGCTCCATATTGTAACATGTGGAGAAATATTAGTGTTCAGTGATCATTTTAATACCATGTTATCATTTATTTGCAAACCCTCTCCTAAGTTTATTATTCTCAACTTCTTATTCTCGAGAGTAGCAGACAATCACAGCTTAATTTAAATGAAAATTGCCTCAGTGTTCATGGAGAAAGAGCCCTCTATCTCATGGTTCCTCAATCTAACTATTGTGAATAGAGCAGCTATAAACATTGCTGTGGCTGTGCCACTGTAGTATGTTGATCTTAAATCTTTTGGGTATAAACTGAGGAGTGGGATAGCTGGGTCAAAGGGTGGGCCCATTCCAAGTTTTCTGAGGAATCTCCATACTACTTTCCAGAGCAACTGCACCAATTTGCAACTCCACCAGCAACGTATGAGTGTGCCCTTCCCCCACATCCACGCCAATACATACTGCTTGTGTTCTTGACAATAGCCATTCTAAATGGAGTGAGATAAAATCTTTGCATTTCTCTGATTACTAGTGATGATGAACACTGTTTCATATACTTGTTAATCACCTGTATGTCTTCTTCTGTGAAGTGTCTGTCCAGTTCCTTAGACCAATTATTTATTGAGTTCTTTGTGTTTTTGTTATCAAATTTTTTAAGTTTTTCATAAATTTTGGAGATTAGTGCTCTATCTGAAGTCCCTGTGGAAAAGATTTTCTCCCATTCCATAGGATCTCTTTTCACATTCTTGTTTCCTGTGCTGAGAAACAGTTTTTTAGTTTGAATCCATCCATTTATTGTTTCTTGCATTAATTTCTTGCTCTCTGGGAGTATTGTTAGGAAGTCTTTTCCTAAGCCACTATGATGGAGATTTGGATCTACTTTTTCCTCTATTTGGTGCAGAGTCCTCAGGGCTGGCTCCTGTTGGGTCAGGGGTCCTGAAGGCCAGAATATTCACTTTAAAAAAAAAAAGAATTAAATATATAGAATGAGTAAAATCACAAGAAGTACAAATATTTAAAAGCTAGAGAATGCCTTACATATCACCATAATCAATAAAATGCAGTTTGAATGAAAAAGGGCCAGAAAGACCCCATAGCACTTTTTCTTACTATATAATGTATATATATATATATATATATATATATATATATATATATATATATAGACATATATATATAGACATTATATATATAATATTCACTTTTTGAAGCAATATTCAGCAGGATAAAATTAAGATGAAAGATTAGTTTTTGGGTAAAAATATTCCAGCCCTGGCTAGCTCCTCTTCCTAGATTTATAAAGGGATTTTCTAATATTCTCCTTCTTTTTATTTTTTTGGATAATAGCTGTAGTATACACACTCCTCAGGATAGTAATCTGATGGGTCTTGTAAAAGGCAATATAGCCAGATGGGAGAAATATCTTAGAGCAGAACACTGGAGATCTGGATTCTCATTCTGGTTTCAACATAGTTGGTTTGCATATTTTAAAATTTCCTGGTTTTGTTTTTTTGAATGAAGAATTGTTGGGGTCTTAAGCCCCCTTGCTCTTCTTGACCAGTGCAAGGGAAGGGGACAGTCCCCAACAAGGTCAGACCGGGATAGGTATGGCCAATTGACTGTCCACTCCCAGGCCTCCATGCGGAGGACAATGAGATGTGTCAGGGAGACCTGTCACAGCAGGAACTCATTTACTGAGGAAATCACACAGCTTTTATGTAGGATGGGGGCTAGGCAGGAACCAATCAGCTTAAAGGTCAGCAAGGCATGGGGTGTTCATGCAGGCAAGAGTTCCATAGGACTATATGGCAAGCACGAGCTGATCACAGAGCAAGCACGTTCACAGAACTGTTGTTAACCAATCCCTGACTGTGGTCTGATTTATCGTCATTAACTATTGAAACTGTTTTTGAGGACTTGATCTTGCTCACTCGCCAGGGAGTAAATAGTAAGCCTGAGTTGGTTAACGTGTCATTAGCCCCAACAAATAATGGATACAATAATAGAGCTTTACTTCCCCAGGATGATAGTGGAATAAAATTTTCCCAGAGGTGTCTCCAGACATTCTCTCTAGTGGCAGTGATGTCATTGATCTCTTATAACTTATCATATATTGATGTGGTTTTCCAATTTCCAAGCCAGTTGCCACAAAACTTTCTCCTACCTGCCAGTAATTTGCACACTTTTTTCAATTTTAAAGAACAGAGCTAATTCCTCCAAGCCCCAATCTGCTCCCCTTGTACATCTTTCCACACCCCATCTCTGAGAAAAGCAGAGATGGTTAGTGGTGAAGAGTACAGGATTTGAGTCCCTGACTTTGGGAAACATACTTTGGCTCTATAAGTCTCAGTGTTCCCATCTGTATCAATGACTTTCATCTGTCATCATGGGTAACATGGTGCTACTGTGAAAGACTGGGTACAGTGAGTGCTCAGTTCTTAGTAGATATTGTTTATTTTCCCCTCTAGGTTTTCATATAATCTAGCTAGATTGAAGAAACTCATGTGGCTGGCAAGAGAAAATAAAAATATCCTCTCCTCATGTCCAATCACATTCATATATCTTCTGGACACCAGGGTCTTGGAAAAGGGACTACTGGGCTATCTGTGTTAGTCAGTGCCCCTTAGCGGGCTTCAATATGTTCTCAAAGAACAGGGTTCCTTTGTACTACATTTAACCCTTGTCTCATTTCTATCAAAGTGAGAGAAGGGGACAAAGGTGAGACTAGGATCAGGTGCAGTTCCTAATCCATCTGCTTCACTTGGCTGCTGTCATCAGGCCTCAGTTTCCACACTTTTCCTTTTCTGCTTAGACCTTTGCAGGGTGTTCTGTAAAGTTTAATCGGAGTCCAGCTATAAGCATTAAGGGGAGAGCTAATAAAGAGTCAAGCATATAGAATGGTGAAGATCAAGAAGTGGTTTCTGTGGGAAAGCTAGTCCAGTTTATTATTGATTCCAGGGTCATATCAAGTTACACTAGGTTACATAATACAGTTATCTTTGTTCATGTCCAGATCACACGACTTGCTTGCTTCTCAGAGTCCACTAGGACCAAAGGTTATTATAATAAGATAGTGTCTCCAGGCCTCAAGGACCCAGAAGTTGCAGAGTATTTCTGAGTCATTCAAATAGAGCACCTATTGTGTCCTGAGGCATTTGCTAAACTGAAAAACTTTTGCTCCTCTCTATTTTGACTGATCTGAAATCCCTACAGCTTCCATTTTTTGTTTGTATGGCCTTTAGAATAGACATGACTAGTCTTTTTTTCAAGAAAGGTGGAGAAAAAAAGCAAGGCAAACATTGGCAAAAACAAGCACAGTATAATAAGGCAAATATCAATAAACATTCTCCAATGAAAAGCTCTTTGATCTATGTAAAATTTGGTAGCCATGAGGTTAACCAATATAATAAATCTCATCTTCCATCATCTTGTTGCACCTTCTTTACAATGTCCTTAAGATGATCCAATTCCCTTTAAATGGGGTTACTATTGTTAGTTAAATGGAAGCAACACATATTATTAAATTCTGGCATCCCTTAAGATGTAACATCAGAAATAGCTGCCATATTATCAAGAATAGATTGATGATACAAATTTCAAAAAAAATAACATTTTTTTTGAATTACTGGGTCACTACCAACAAGGATACAATAACACAGAAATAACACAATAATTATAAGCTTAGTTGTGGAATTCTGGGTAAGTTTGGCAAACAGAACTGTAACCAAATTTCCCAGGGTACATTCTAAATCCATCTGTGCTAGCAAATGTTGAGTAGATGTTAAAATCTAAATATCCCCCCAAATCACTAGGCTGAGGGTTTCTTGGGCCTCTTGTTCTTATTGGAGTTCCTTCTGTGAATCAGGGTCCTCCTCATCCACGGTCAAATAGAATTAGGGAATAAGTTTGGGAAGTCCTTGATGCCAACTCATGATGATGGATGGATCTCACACATCTGGCAGGAATTCAGACAGAACCTGTAGGAGTAATAACAGCAGCATATCCCCTTCCCCATGTAATTAAAGGTGCAGGGTCCTTCCATATTCATTTTGGTGGAACTTGGTATTTTACCTAAATCTTTGGTGGGGGTTTCTTAGTGGAAAAGTACCTGTCCAAGACAGAGGACCAATGATGTGTATTATCTTCATACTGCACATTAAGAGCATTTCTTGTGAACAAGGCAATATTGAGAGCATTATTAACATGAGCAAGGCTATGTTCCCTTATTTGTTTTCCTTTAAAAGACATATTTTAAGTGTGTGATATGCACTCAATACTAAAGCCTGCCCAGTAGGATTGTGAGAAATTCCAGGGGTTAAAATCATATTCCATTGATTACAAAACTTAGCAAAGTAACTAGAAGTATAAGTAGGGGCATTCTCAGATTTTTAATGATGAGGTTTGCCCATGGTGGCAGTGCAAGGGAGCACATGAGAGATACAGGCTGAGACCTTCTCTGAACAATGTGCACTGGCCCATATAAGACCTGGGGATGTATCTGTGGTAACATGTAAAAAGAAATAGGGGTGAAAAGGAAGAAAATGAGTTATATTTATCTGCCAAAGGGCATTATAATATAAACCTCGAGGGTTTACCATTTCCCAAGTGGGGAAACAAAAGGGTTTAAAATGAGAGCAATTATTAACAATGATATGGGCCTGTCAAGAGGAAATAGAAAAGAATTTTATTAAAAAATAAACATTTTGATGAAAAAAGTGTGTGATACCATGGCATCTGAAAAGAGAGGATAAATTGATTTTATAGCAGCATCAGTATGAGAATTTTCTTCAGTGAGTTCTTCAGAAATCTTAGTGTGGTCACATATATGAGAAAGAAATACTGGAGCTGTATAATCCTGTAAAAGGCATTGAAGAGTAACAAGCAGGGATAACAAATTAGAGTCCAAGTGAGGTGACCAAATTGCAGAGAAAATATGAGATATAAGTTTGGTTATATACTGAGGATCTGTAATGATGTTTAATGTTGTGGGAAACAAATGAAGAGCCAAAATAATTGCAGCTAATTTTGCTCACTGAGGAGAAACTTGAGGCAATGTGTAATAATCAGTCCATTTTTTTTATCAGTGAATATACATAATAATCTTGTTGTTTTCCTCCATCAGTATAGACACTGTATATATTCCACTGTAAAATGGAATGGAAGAAATTATAGAAGGAGCATGAGAGACTTAACACAAGGAAAGGCATTCATCCTGAGGTGTATGGAAAGCAATAGGAGCTAAAAATTTAGTTAAAACAGGTTGAGAATATAAAGAAAATTGTAAATACTCTAAATGTTAAGTCTTTCTATAAGTAAGATAAAGAACATGAATATATCTGTTCCTATAAGAGATAAAATATGATGACAACATTCTGAGATCATTTGAACACATATAAGCATAAGGGAGAACTTTTTTACTGAAAATTGAGGAGGATATAACCACTATACTACATACAAGATTTGATGGTAAATGGCAACAACTGAAGTAAAGGCATAAGGCTTTCCTGTAAAGATTATTAGAGATAAAAGAACATTGAGTGTTGAGAGCCTATAAGAACTGTAAATAACTTCTCATTAACATTCTGAAAAGTGGCAGTGAGTGAAGAAGTTAAATGAAAAAAAACTTGTGGGATTATGTTGTTTTCTCCACAGCTAAAAAAAGAGGTGACAACATATCAGTAGTTAAAGAAATATAAGGTGGAGCCCAATTAAAATGTCTTAATAGCTGTTGTAAATGAACTAAGAAGAATCTGGGAGAAAGAGTTAATTTTGGAACATGAAGAATGGAATAAAATTGGAGTATTTTATGTCCTAATTAGTTAATAGGGAGTTGTCATTGAATTTTTTCTGTGGCCACATAGAGGCCAGATTGTAATAGAATGTGTTGTAATTTAGTTAAAGTGTGTTCTGTAAGTATTGGCCCAGAAATCAAAATATCATTCATGTAATGATAAACAAGAATATGTGGGAATAATTGTCAGAAACACTGAAGAGCATTATTCGCAAAATGTTGATATAATGTGCGTCTACTGAACATACCTTGAGGAAGAACTTACCACTGATATTTATCAGCAGCTTATGATGAATGAATACAGGAACTGTGAAGGCAATTTTTTCTCAATCATCAGGAAAGAGGGGAATAGTAAAAATAAAAGTCTGTTAAGTCTATTACATATAAAGAAAAATCTTGAGGAATTAAATTAGGATTAGGCAATCAATCCACATTGAAGTGGACCCATATGTTGTACATATTTTTAATTTCTCTTAAATCTTGCAATAATCTCCATTTCCCTAATTTCTTGTTTATGATAAAAATGGGTGTATTCTATGGTCTGTTAGAAGGTTCAATATGTCCCAATTTTAACTGATCTTGAATGTGAGCCTCTGCAGCTGTCACCTTCTCCTTAGACAGTGGACACTGTTCTACCCAGACAGGAGTGGTGACCTTTCACTTTAATGGCAAGGTGGTCCTTTCCACAGAGACCCCTATAAAAAGGCGACTCCATAGGCTATTGTAACTTGTGTAAGATGTCTTTGACCCTTATAGGAAAGTGAATAGCCATAATTCACTTTTGAATGTGAGTAATAACTTGTGAGTTGGAATGGGTGAAGCACTGCAAACATAGAGACCTTTTACACACCTGTTTATTATTTCCTTAGAGGGTCCCACACTGGGATGGCCCTCTGAAAGGGCCATGCATGAGGCCACATTGCAACAGGTACAATTGTTACATCAGCACTGATATCCAATAACCCTGTGATTGACTGCTCATTTAAAAAAGAGGTTAATTTTCATTTATTTTCAGTAATAGGTAAACATACTTCTATAATACTGTAACCAAATTCTGTATTTCCTCTTTCATTTAGGGGTTGTTGGGTAGCAATATAAAAAATGACAATTAATTGAAATATGGAAGATCCTTTGGGGAGAATTAAAGGCATATGAGACAAACTTAAATGTATATTACACCTTTGTAATCAGAAATGATCACCTCTGGAATTATAGATTTTTCTTCTTTAGCACTGTGAGAGTGGGGCAAAATTAAGCCAAAGTTACCTTTAGGTAGAGGCCCTTGAGATTGGGTAAGGATTTTATAAACTTGCCCAGGTAGCCATATTTGAGCATCCTCAGTAGTAAGCAAATCTAAACCTGTGCTCCCTAGTAGCAAGAAAGGATATGTGGAAGGAGCTTCTGTTTGAACTGTAAACATCTGTGAAGGAGACAATTGCACCTGCAGATGACAAGGGTTTCTCTTCTTTGGCCTTGGGTCAGGAGGTGACCCATAATTAGTTTTCCTGATTAAAGTCTGTTTTAGATCTGCATTGATTAGTCCAATGAAATCCCTTATGACAGATTGGATATTTCTGATTGGGCTGTTTTTGCAGCTCCCCTTTTTTTTTAATCTTACAGTCCTTTAATAGATGACCAGATTTTTACAATTGTAACAAAGTTTTTCAAAGCCATGTCCACTCCTGGGAACTTGGGTGGGTGCAACCAAACTCTCTGGTCTGGTGAGGGGTGAAGGGGGATTGGAAAATAAAGATTCACAAACACAGACCTTGCAGATTAAGCTGGATTCAGGTAGAGCTCTGCTCTCTGATGGACATGAAGCTCTAAAGACTTATGCCAGCAACATTTATATACATCTCATTATTAGATTAAAGACTATGTAATTCTTTATATTTAGGAAAGTTTCAGAAATTAGGACATCCTATGTAGTTTTTCTGCAGTTGCAATCCATATTTGGAAAGTGCAATGATAGGGCTTTTCATAGCTCTCAAGAAAGCCCATTGTTAAAAGTTACTATAAGGCAGGCAGGAACCTGGAAAGCAGAGCTGGTGAAATAGTGTGGTTGTCTAGCATAAGAATTCCTTCCTTTCCTGGAGCTGTGTACCTGAGATGAAGGTCAGAGCTAATAGGACTCTTGAACAGAGCTTGTTCATGCAAGGCATTGCCACAGTAGTTAAGCATCCTGTGCCCTTGCACAGAAACATTCCCAGGCTCTTGGCATGCCACAGCTATGAGATTATCAGAGACAATCTCAGTCACTGCTCCCCAATCCTCTGTCACAACTCTTCACAGAAGGGGTTGGGCCCCATGGTGCCACTTGTTGCTAGGAATGAAAAAACATTTGCATTAATTTCTCATTAACAGTTATACCAACTTTGTGTGTCACTACCAAGCACAGAGACTGTGTGGGGGTGCAGGGTACTTCCTTGTGTACATGCAGGGGAAAACCCACATGCTCCGGGTCTAAGACCCACAGTATTCTCTTGCCCTGCCTTACGTGCATGGGTCTCACCTGGCCCACAGCACCTGAGCACCCTGTCCATGCAAGCCAGGCCTGCAAGCCCTACCCTGAGCCTGTCCTGAGTGCAGCTGTCTGCAGTGTCTGCCCCAGTTCCCTAGGGTCCCAGGCTGTGTGGGAAGCTGCCAGATCAGTCAAAATTGTAGGCTGGCGGGAGGGACTGAATCCGGGCTTGAGCCACCTCTGTGGGCCATCTGCTTTGGCACAAGTGGCCCGTGTGAAGGGACCCTGAATGCGGAGTGGTGACTGCTGCCCAGGGAGAGGCAACAGTGAGCCAGTGCTCTTTATTTTCAGTGTGGTCAAGGTGGGGGTGGGTCAGTGTTGGCCACCAGGAGTGGCCAGGCAACACGATCTCCTACAGGGCAGCCACTGCATCCCTGCTCACTCCAGCGCTGGGCACTGTGTCCTCCGTGGATTAATACAGCACAGTGTACCCTGAACTAGCGGGCTGGGAAGGCTTTGGGGACCCTCCCAGCTGCAACCTGGTATCAACACCTGGGATGGTGGTGCGAGATGGTGGGTGGCCAAATTCGGCCCTGCTGGTGGTGGATGTTGGGTGCTACTCGCGCTTCAACTGCTATTGTTCTGGGAGCCTCAGAAAGTTGGTGTGTGCTTGACACTGGTGCCATCAGGGGGCTTGGGCCTGTTTGTGGGCCAGGCATTGTGGAGGGGGCTGGGGATCACAGGTCAGGGCATCACCTGAGTGGTGTATGGTGGGTGTAGGCTGGGTGCACTCCAAATTTGGGGTGCTCTCCAGGGTGCAACATCAAGAAGTTGGTGAGAATGAGCTTCTATGTTCTCACCTTTTCCTCAGAGTCACTGGGTCAGGATGGAGCATTGCTAGGTCTGGAGGCAGTGGGTTGGTTAATGTGGTATGCCTTTAATCCTTCAGCCAGCCACAAGAGAAAAACTGAGCTAGTGAGTGTGTGCTAGGTTGCTGCTTATTTTTCTTAATCAAAGTCATAAGAAACCTTTTAAGCTATGACCCACCCTTTGCTTCTTCAAAGAACATTGGAGACGCGTCCCATTAATGTGATTAATGGTGGATTTACTAGTGTCTGAGTCTCAGCACTGCAGACTTGTTATCCAAGGATGATTGACATTTGGTGAACTTCAATTGTCAAGTGCCAGTCACAGCAACGCACCCTTTCAGTCCTCTCCACTGGGCTCTTTCCTCTATATCTGCCAATGCCTTGTTCCCTATCCCAAGTGGGTGTTGTGTAATACCTGGAGCAAAACTTTAAGTGCCTCCAGTTTTGTCACTCCACTGTTTCTCCCTCTGTTGACTTCTATTTAGAAAACAGAGAGATGAGCTCGAAAATTGGGAAGGAGGATCTGCTGATTTCAAATGACCTTTTGAAATTGGAGAGGCAATCTCTTGTGCAAGAGCTTTCCGACTTAAATCTCAATTTCCCACCTAAACTTTACCAAACCTGCTAGGTAGCATCTTCTTTCCCAGAAGTTTGTTCTTTAAAAATGTTAATACTTCTATTTAATGGTGTCTTGGAAACATATAAGTGAACTTGTTTTGCTGCTAGGTACTTTAGAAAACTTAACTGTAGCACATTCATTACCTGTATCCTGAAATACTGCCACACTAAGAAACTGCTTACTCTGGGTTTAATGGAAGTTGCCAGCATTGGCTCTGTTCTATGTCAGGTGAAAGTGATTCAGGTGAGACAGTGATCTCCATTTGATAACATGTTAAAGATCTGAACTCAATTATGGTCAGATAGCTTGACAACATAACTTTTAAATTAATGTTTATCTTATGTTTGGAGTCATTTTCCTCCTCAGGCTTTCATAAATGCATCTTTTCATGTTTTACTGCATGAAAATAAATTGCTCTACTTCTAGTTAACTCTTCCATTACTTATACAATTTTATTTTATGTACCTGTGATTTTTGCTTAATAATTTAGTCTGTGAGAAAATAATTTAATCATTTTATAAAATATAATGTGTGGATTGAATAATTCATAGTTATTCACTATGAATAACTATTCATAGTTGGATTCACCATAGTTAAAGGAACACTTTTTTTATATTTCCTGTATCATTACAAGCTCCATTAAAATATTAAGGGTTAAATATTTTCAAGTGTATTTTACTGTTTTCTTCCAGAACCTCTAAAGGAATAAATTTCAAACTTCAAATTTATTTCAAATTTATTAATTTATAGAAAATAAATGTTCATGTATTTTTATGTGAGCATTGTGCACTGTGAAGTAGTATTGAAGTGTATAATTAACTTGAGGAAAACAATATTTACTGAGAATAACATGGATGTACAATGAGTTTTGTTCCTGGAAGACATTTTTACAAACTATCTAGAAAGTACTTCTTGTGATTTTTGTTTACATTTTTTCATTTTCTACGCTTGTTTTACCAGGCTTCTAAAGAAAATTTGGATAGTTTTAGAATGATAATCACTTGTATATTGGTTCACTATGGTTCAATCATTTAAAGTTTTATTTATTAAAGTAAGTTAATTTTATTCTTAAACAATTGTAGATTTATATGGAGTTGTGATGAGAAAAAGAGAGACATCATCTGCTAACTTTATATAGAAATCCCCCCGGGTTCACACTGTGACATTAAAGATGATATAGCTCAGGTATAGACCATTTCCTTCTCAAATACCCCTCATGCTGACCTCTGAGCCACACCTATTTTCTCCTGCTGCCCTCCATAGTACTCATGGCCACCATTAAGTTTTTTTTATTTTTACAAATTTATCATTTCAAGAATGTTTTACAAACAGAAATATACTATGGAACTTTTACTGATTTAAAGAATGTAATTATTTTGTGATTCATTCAGTTTGTTGTGTATATAATAAGGGCTAACACATCTGTAAGCATCCCACCTGAAAGCACTCAGAAACCACTCCTGATGTGGGAACTCACAGAAGAGACTTTATTAAGAGGACAGGCAGAGTGCCTGACCACAAGGGTGAAAGAGAGAATGGTGGGGGAGCCATTTTTAGGTAGTGGAATTTCATAGGCTAATAACAATCTCACCAATGACTGATGAGAAATTTTGAGGGCTAATAATTGGAACCAATGACTGACTAGAAAGTTCTTGGGCTAACAATCTAGGTTGTAAAATGATGTAGAGGGGCAGAATAATGATGGCAGCAAAATGGCAGCTCTGATGCCAATATTCATCCTTTTTTTGTTTTTATAGATACCAGGGGTGGGACAATGGTCTTTCTTCTGTAGTTTCTTCCTGCTAGTGAGGGGTGAAGAGTCTTATTCCTGTAAAAAGGGAATTAGTGAGGTCTTTAGGTGGAAGCAGAGTTTTTGGAGTCAGAGCTGTCAATAGTAAATTGCATGTATCTGAAGGGTATATAGCCACTCCCCCGCCCACCAGGTACAGCCATTTTGCCTGCCCCCACCACTTGTCAATCTGCACTCTGCCCACCTCTCCCATCACAGGAGTTTCCAGTCTCCCAACCACCTGTCAATCTGCACTCTGCCCACCTCTTCCTTACAGGAATTTCCGGCCTCCCATCACCTGTCAATCTGCGCTCTACCTGCCTCTTACGTTACAGGAATTTCCGGCTTATGCTGCCGCCATTTTCCTGCTTCCCACGTTACGTCCTTCCATACTGTTTGATTCCTCCAGCCCGTGAGATTCCAAGATGTGGGAGAAGCCACGCGCCATCTTTTCTGTTTTGTCCCTTTCTTTCTCCCTGAGCGAACTGCATAAAGTTTCTTGCATGAGATCTCATGTCTGCAGAGCGTTTCTGGGAGCTATTGGCGAACCACAACTGCCCCTAACATCTGGTGCTGCATTTTGCATTTATTTTTCCTAACATCTGGTGCCCAAAACTGCCCCTTACACTATCAGTTTGTGTGTCAGGGACTGGTAATCTTGAAGGAGAAGCAGTCAATTGACTGGTTGATAAACTTGTGTACATGATCTTGTAGGAATTTCTGTAGGCAATTTAGCAGGCTTGGTCCTGTTTAGAAATATCTGTAGACTTTAAAACAAACAAAAATGTCTGACCCTTGCAGTTTCTCTTGATAGTTATCAGGCACTTCTGCCTGCCTAAGAATCTCTTTTGTCATCACCAGTCTTATTTATTCTTTGGGTTAACACAAATATACATCTTAAGTTACATTTGGCTATTGTTTCTTCTTTTAAATATCCAGGAATAGTTATGTTTGGTTTTAACTGTTTTGTTAGGTGTTCAAGATAAAGCTGGTGAAACAGAACTTGTTCCTATCTGCTGTTAAGGGTCAGCTGAGTTCCCCCAGGGGATACTCATGGAGAACTTGAGAGCAGCTTATTAACTACTTTATTCCATTTGCTAAGTAGGATCTCCTTGATGAGTGGCTTCCTTTGGAAACATCAGGGGTGTCTCCTTTTTCAATGATCCTCCTCTTTGCAGCAGGTGAACTGATTGACTTTTCATCCTCTAGTGGCCTTTTAATCTCCCTGATTTGGAGGTCATCTGACCCAGAGTTACAAAGCTTGTTAGAGAATTTCTCCCCTTCCCTGTATTTTGGCTGACTCAGAGGGCAAAAGTCAAATATTGGTTTTCTTGGCACCTGTATTTTAATGTCAATCTCTGAGTTTGAGCTGAAACATCAAGCAAGTCAGGCTCACCAGTTATAAAGTAAAAGTACTGGGCTTTAACTTCAATGTTTATGACTTTACAGCCATTTACCCCCTCTTACTTAACTGAGGTCTACATTATCTGTCTTATGCATCATGGCTTATTATCTCTAATTTATGTTCCTTGTTCTTGAAGCAGTATTTCTTGAAAACATTAATCAGGCAGCAATTATAGAGTTTACAAGGAAAATTCAAATTGGAATTAACAACATTAAAAGTATAGATAGTTTGTCTAATAGGTACCTTGAATTTTGGTGAGCTATATTATATTTTCTGTTTGAGATAACAGAAATTCTACAATATAAAACAATCTTTTGAATATAACTTTAAATGAGTTGAAGTCTAACTTATTTTGGAGTCACTCTGTTACATAACAAGGTGGGAGGCAGAAACTTGTCTCAGGTAAGGTGAGACTCTTCACAAATCTTAGTTAAATTGTTCTGGTTCTGAAGCTGGTCTTTGCGTTCTGTTTAAACATAATTTTACAAAGTTTACTTATGTTGTTTCCAGAGTCTACATGAATGTTAATTAACATAACATTACATTCAAAACATAAATCAAGGAGAGGCTGAGAAAGCTTTTAACTTTACTTTTGTGTGGCAAAATATTTTTTGTTTTCATTTTTCACGATGTTAAACTTTAAATAAATTAGACTCTCAATAACTTTTGGAAATACATTTACATATAAATTTTTTTATCTCAGTGTAAAAAGTAAAATAAATTTTCCATATTCTCTATTGATAACAGGTCCTGTTATAGAACATTAAATGACATAAATAAGTTCCCAATAAAATTTACTATTCTTATAATTTTAAAATTACCATTACAGACAAGTTTCATTTGGAAAACAGCAGCTTGATAAATTTTCTGCTTTAAAGATGTGTATACCTGGAAAATATGAACACGTTTAATACACAAAGAAGAGTGGCCATTCCACAATTACCTTGACATTTTTATGTTAACCAAGTTTGGCTTTTATAAAAAAAATTTAAACTCTGTAACATAGTACAATACTTCAACTGTTGTTGTTTAACCGTAATTGTATAAACCCTAAATCTTAGGACTAATTATTTGAAAGAATAAAAATGGATAAAATGTTCAGAGTAAATTAGTGTTTTTAAGAAATCCTTGTCATTTTAACATAGAGATTTAATATTGGTTAATATTAACCCATTAATATTTGACCTTAGGGGAAAACCCTAAGTTTTAATGGATTTTCTCACATACATCTAACCAACTTAGTTATACACAAACTTATAGAAATTTGCCCTTTACTTACACATAGACTTCTTAGCACTTACATAGACCCTCAAATATTTCAACACACACAGACTTACCGAGAAGCATTTTTTCCTTCTACTAAATATGTTTTCATATTTAAAACCTTTTACATTCTTGCCTATCTTTTGACCCCTTTTTGTTCACATTTTGAAACAACTCTTATGAAATTTTTGAATGCAGATAAACTACTCCATTTTAATAAGATAAAAATTTTATGTTATTTATCATACTCTAATTGAAACACAGTTGAACCTTTGGACCCCCTTTTTATATTTAGTTGTACCTGTTAGGACTTAACTCCTAGTAACTTGTTTTTAGGGAAATCACAAAGCAATTATAAACCATTTTTATTTACCATGTTACCCCAAGGACTTTACAGAGTTAAGAGTACTCAATTTTATTTAAGTTAGCATTTTAATTGTGTAAATTAATCAGATATCTCTAAGAAACACATTGGAGTAATGCCATATGTGTCAAATCTACTTATTTTACTGCAAAAACCAAATAGCCGATAAGTGTACTGAACAGTATTTGCCATCTCTTTTCTGTTGAAGAAAAGTCATAGAAACAATGGATTAGACATTTTATAAATATCAACATTTTATTAGTTTGACCACCTAGAGAGAATTGTGAGTTAAGTAATCTGAAAGATATTTTACCTTCATTTGTTTACCCAATTTAAATTAAACCTTTTAAAATCACATGAATTAAAGGTATTTGCATCCATTTTCTAAATTTTAGTTTCATGAGTGCTCATTATTTGTGTCAATTTTGATATCGTATACATATTTTGATGCACATATATAGACAGACAACACAATATCAGACATGATATATACATAACAAAAGGAAAGCCTTCTAGTTTTTTGAAGGTGAATCTCCATTGCAATATTATAGATGTTTTAGAAAACAAACTTTCGAGTTGAATAAAAAATAGAACTGAGAGGATCCCAGCCATTGGGAAAGGTGTCCCCTGTTTTTCTCCTTTGCTAGTAAAGCAATGAACATTTTCCCTTTTTCTCAAAACCATGTCCTCATTATTGGACTGGAATTACAGACAAGGATCAAGCTTTCAACAACAATTATACAATTTTTCAGTTGGAGTTGTACTGTCAAATATTCCAAGATTGTTGACTGGAGGGTGACTGCATCTCCTGTCACTCCATAACTCAGGATTCAAGAAGGGGAGGTATTGAGAGACTTGGACCAACTCAGACTGCTGGGCAAGTCTCTACCACTGGGTGAAGCTTGGGCCAATGGGCCGACCTGGACAGTGGGCAGCTTCTTGGAGCAGACCTGCCAAGTGAGAGACTTTCCACATAGCCAGACACCAGCCCAGACCCAGCGGTGGGACCTGGTATTCAGGCAGCTTCTCAGAACAGGGCAAGGCAGTGAGAGACATCCCCAAACATCTAGAATCCATCGCACAGCAGGCCCAGTCCATAGGCAGCTGCTCAGAGCAGGCCCACACAGTGAGAGACTTTCTGCACACAGCCAGGCTCCAGTCCCGCCCAGAGGCAGGCTCTGGCCCACAGGCAGCTTCTTGGTCAAGAGCAGGGCAGCGAGAGACTTCTCCAAACAGCCAGGCTCCATCTGGTGGCAGACCATGTACACAGGCAGCTGCAAGGAGCAGGCCTGCCCAGTGAGAGGCTTTCCCTGCACAGCCAGCTTCCACCACTGGACACAGCAGCAGCATTCTTTGGGTGCATGGCATTCTCAAGTTCCTCCAAGACTTCAGGTTACTGAAGGCTAGGAGGTGATATACTGAATATCTGAAGGGACACTATAAGCCAGTAGAAAAAATCCGCAGTGTCTCAGAGTCCCATTGATATCTGATCAATATGAGAAAACAAGGGAAGAAAATGCCCACAAAAAACCTAGATGCTATATCAATAAAACCCAATGACAACATGGCAGAAAAAATGTCAGAAAGGGAGTTCAGAATGTACATAGTTAAAAAGATTAGGGAAGCAAATGAGGAGATGAAAGAGCAAATGCAGGAACTGAATAATGAGATGAAAGAGCAGATGCAGGAATTAAATTATTGCACCAATCGACAGTTCAAAGAGCAAATACAAGAAGCAAAAGATCATTTCAATAAAGAGTTAGAGATTATGAAAATAAAACAAACAGAAATCATTGAATTGAAGGAAACAAAAAACCTATCTAAGAATTCCACTCAAAGCATTACCAATAGGATAGAACACCTGGAAGACAGAAGCTCCGACATTGAAGACAAAACATTTAATCTTGAAAACAAAGTTGATCAAACAGAGAACATGGTAATAAATCATGAACAAAAAATACAAGAATTATGGGATATCATAAAAAGGCCAAATTTAAGAGTTATTGGGATTGAGGAAGGCACAGAGAAAGAAACCACAGCAAAGAACAACCTATTCAATAAAATAATATCAGAAAATTTCCCAAATCTGAAGAATGAAATAGAAAATCAATTACAAGAGGCTTATAGAACCCAAATAAACAAAATTACAACAGACCAACACCAAGGCATACTATTATGAAAATACATAACATACAAAATAAAGACAGAATTTTAAAGGCTGTGAGAGAAAAGAATCAAATACATTCAGGGGGAAATCAATATGGATATCAGCAGATTTTTCGATCCAGACCTTAAAAGCTAGAAGGTCCTGGAACAACATTATCAAGCCCTGAAAGAAAATGGATGCAAACCAAGAATCTTATACCCACAAAACTTACCTTCAGATTTGACCATGAAATAAAATCATTCCATGATAAACAAAAGCTAAAAAAATTTACAAAAAGAAAGCCGGTATTACACAACATTCTTAGCAATATATTTCATGAGATAGAGATGGAAAATGATGATGCAAATCAGCAAAGGAAGGAAGTAGCCTAAAGGAATAGCCAAATAAAGGAGAAACCAAGTCATGTCAAAAAATGAAAATGAGTCAAATGACCAGAATTCAAATCATGTCTCAATAATAATGCTGAATGTTAATGGTCTGATCTCATCAATCAAAAGACATAGACTAGCAGATTGGATTTAAAAAAAGCCAACAATATGCTGCCTGCAAGAGACTTATCTCATAGAAAGAGATACCCACAGACTAAAGGTGAAATGATGGGAAAAAAACATACCACGTACATGGACACAACAAAAAGCTGGAGTATCTAGACTCATTTCAGATAATGTGGACTTCAAACCAAAGTTAGTAAGAAGGGATAAAGAAGGACATTTCATACTGCTTAAGGGAAGCATAAATCAGCAAGACATAACAATCATAAATACCTATGCCCCCAACATTGGCTTATCCATGTACATCAAACAAATTCTTCTCAATTCCAGAAATTGAATAGGCCACAACACAATAATACTAGATGATTTTAACACACCTCTCTCACCACTGGACAGATCTTCCAAACAAAAATTGAATAAAGAAATCATAGATCTCAATAACAAATCAATAATTTAGACTTAACAGACATTTATAGAGTATACCATCCAACAAAGAGCAAATACACTTTCTTCTCAGCAGCACATGGATCCTTCTCTAAAATACACCCTATTTTATGTCACAAAGCTAATGTTAGCATGTACAAGAAGATAGAGATACTACCTTGCATTCTATCAGATCATAATGTATTGAAATTAGAAATAAATGACAGAATAAAAAACAAAAACTACTCCAACACATGGAGATTAAATAATACACTATTGTATGATGAATGGAAAATAGAAGACATCAGAAAGGAAATTAAACAATTCTTAGAAGTAAATGAAAACAAAGACACATCATATCAAAATCTCAGGGACACTATGAAAGCAGTACTCAGAGGAAGATTTATTTCATGGAGCACATTTAATAAAAGAAGAAAAATCAACAAATAAAAGACTTAACACTACAGCTCAAAGCCCTAGAGACAGAACAACAAACCAACACCAAAATAGTAGAAGACAGGAAATAGTTAAAATCAGAACTGAAATCAATGAAATTGAAACAAAAGAAACAATAGAAAAAAATAACAAAACAAAGTGTTGGTTCTATGAAAAAATAAACAAAATTGATAAACACATAGCCACAGTAACAAGGAGAAAGAGAGAGAATACTCAAATTACTATAATTCAGAATGAACAAGAGACATGAAAATGTCACTAGAGACATGAGTGAAATACAAATCATAATTAGAAGCTATTTTGAAAATCTATACTCCAACAAAACAGAAAATCTTGAAGATATCAACAGGCCTTTAGAGACATATGAATTACCTAAACTGAACCAGGAGGACATAAAAAATTTAAATAGAGCAATTTCAAGTAATATAATAGAAGTCATCAAAAGCCTACCAACAAAGAAAAGTTCAGGACCAGATGGGTTCTCAGCTGAATTCTACAAAACCTTTAAAGAAGAGCTCATTCCAATACTCCTCAATGAATTCCATGAAATAGAAGAGCAGGGAACCCTCCCAAACTCATTCTATGAAGCCAATATAACCCTGATACCTAAACCAGATAGAAACACATCCAGGAAAGAAAATCTCAGACCAATATTCACAATAAACATTTATGCAAAAATTCTCAATAAAATTTTAGCAAATCGCATACAAAAATATATTTAAAAGATAGTGCACCATGATCAAGTGGGTTTTATCCCAGGGATACAAGGTTGATTCAACATCCAGAAATCAATAAATGTAATTCACCATAGCAACAGACTTAAAGTCAGGAATCACATGATTATTTTGATAGGTGCAGAAAAAGCATTTGATAAAATACAGCATACATTTATGCTCAAAATACTACAAAAAATAGGGATAGTGTGCCGGTGTCCAGCCCTAGCAGGAGTCCATGGGTTCCACACTGGTAAACGGGGTGCGGGGAGACAGCGTCAGCGATGGATGGAGGATGAAAGACACAGACTCTAGTTCTGGTGCAATCAATCCCACTTTATTCTGGGGAAGGCTGGGTTTATATACATTTTTCTTCAGGCTTTGATGACAGGCTTGTGATTAATAAAATCAAAGAAATTTCCAAAGCATAGGCAGAAATTGTTTTTACCAAAAGATTATGAGAAAACAGTAACCGTATAGATTACAGTTATTTTAAGAATATTTCAATAAGCCAATAAGCTAATACAATGTTTATTTCCTTAATATCTAAACTCTATGTGACCTAAGACTATTCTTATTACTTTTTGCAGTAAAGCGATAGACAAATAATGTCATGTGACCATCTCTACTAGGTCTATCTGATTAATATCTAAATTGCTGAATTAAGGGTTACAGGAGGGCAGCAGTCCCAATGGTTATTATGTACCAACATTTATTGTAGGGGTGACATATTCTTTGTAGGAAGGAAGGAATGTTGTGAAACCTTATTTTTTTACCTTACCACCACATATTATCTACCTTCTCTAAGGGTTTGCCTTTAGGGGTGTACCAGGGCTTGCCATTGATAAAATAAGCTAGTCCATATCTAGTAGCTACTGTGGGAGGTGCTTTGTGCTTAGAACTTGGGGAAACATTGTTATATATAAATTTCTGTGCCCCAACAGATTCTGGCTGTGCCAGTAAATGCAGGGTTTGATTTTTAACATAATAAAAACATTCTCCTGTAGTGAGGTTAACATCACAGGGTTTCAACTTGTGTTTTTGTCTCCAAGATGTTTTTCTGGAAATTTGTAGAATTATTTCCATCACCTCTAGTAAGATCCTCAGACTGAAGTGAGTAATATATTATTAGGAAAACTCCACAGAATAACATCTGAGCTAGGGAGGCATAAATCTGGCTACAATCCTTTTAGGATGAGTCTCTGCAATTATCCTTCAGTGGAACTCTGTCAAGCACTGCAAGGAGAGCCAGGCGCCCCCACAATAGTGGGTACATTCCTTAACATTGTAAAGGCCATCTACGTTAAACCCATGCCCAATGTCATTCTGAATGGTGAAAAACTGAAAGCATTCCCCCTAAATGCTGAAACAAGGCATTTATATTCAACATTGTCTTTGAAACTCTAGTCAGAGCAATTAGACTGACCAAAGAAATTAAAGAGATAATAATAGAAAAAGAAGATCTCAAATTATCTCTATTTGCTGATGACATGATTATATATTTAGAGGAACCAGGAAATTCCAATAGAAAACTTTTAGAACACATAAGTGAATTCAGTAAAGTAGCAGGATATAAGATCAATGCTTGTAAATCTAATGCATTCTTATACATAAGTGATGAATCTTCACAAAGAAAAGTTAGGAAAACTACCTAATTTACAATATCCTCGAAAAAAATAAAATACTTGGGAATCAATCTAACAAAAGAGGTGAATGACCTCTACAATGAGAACTACAGAACAACACTAAAGAAAGAAATAAAAGAAAACCTTAGAAGATGGAAAGATCGCCCATGTAATTGGATAGGCAGAATTAATATTGTCAAAATGGCCATACTACCAAAAGTGCTATACAGATTCAATGCAATACCAATTAAAATCCCAGTTATGTACCTTACAGAAATAGAGCAAGCAATCATGAAATTTATGTGGAAGAATAAGAAACCCAGAATAGCTAAAGCAATCCTTAGCAGGAAGAGTGAAGCAGGGGGTATCGCAATACCAGAACTTCAACTATACTACAAAGCAATAGTAACAAAAACGGCATGGTATTGTCACCAAAATAGACAGGAAGATCAATGGTACAGAATAAAGAACACGGTCACAAACCCAACTAAATACAATTTTCTCATACTAGACAAAGGTGACAAATATATGCAATGGAGAAAAGATGGCCTCTTCAACAAATGGTGCTGGGAAAACAGGATATCCATATGCAGCAGAATGAAACTCAACCCCTATCTCCCACCCTGCACAAAACTCAACTCACAATGATTCAAAGACCTTGAAATCAGACCAGAGACCCTGCATCTTTTAGAAGAAAAAGTAGGTCCAAATCTTCAACTTGTTGGCCTAGGATCAGACTTCCTTAATGGGACTCCCATGGCACAAGAAATAAAAGCAAGAATCAATAACTGGGATAGATTCAAACTAAATAGCTTTCTCTCAACAAAGGAAACTATCAGCAATGTGAAGAGAGAGCCTACAGAGTGGTAGAAAATCCTTGCCACTCATACTTCAGATAGAGCGCTAATTTCCAGAATATATAAAGAACTCAAAAAACTCTACACCAAGAATGCAAATAATCCAATCAACAGATGGGCTAAGGAAATGAACAGATACTTCACAGAAGAAGCTCCACAAGCAATCAACAAACATATGAAAAAATGTTCAACATCTCTAGTAATAAGAGAAATGTAAATCAAAACTACCCTAAGATTCCATCTCATCCCAATTCGAATAGTAATTATCAAGAAATCAAGCAACAATAGGTGTTGGAAAGGATGTGGGAAAAAAGGTATACTCATGCATTGCTGGTGGTGTTGCAAATTAGTGTAGCCAACCTGGAAAACACTGTGGAGGTTTCTCAGAAAGCTTGGAATGGAACCACCAGTTGACCCAGCTATTCCACTCCTTGGTCTATACCCAAATGACTTAAAATCAGAATTCTACAGAGATGCAGTCACATCAATGTTCATAGCTGCTCAATTCACATTAGTCATATTGTGGAACCAACCTAGATGTCCTTCAATTGATGAATGGATAAAGAAACTGTGGTGTACATATACAATGAAATATTACTGAACCATAAAGAATAATAAAATTATGGCCTTTGCAGGCAAATGGATGAAATTGGAGAATATCATGCTAAGTGAGATAAGCCAATCTCAAAAACCAAAGGACAAATGATCTCGCTGATAAGTGGACGATGACACATAATGTGGGTGATAGCGGGCAAGAATAGAGGAAGGAGGGACTGTATACAGGGTAAATAGGTGTGGGAGGGGTGGGGGAGAGAACAAATAACAGAATGAATCAACCACTATTACCCTATATAAATGTATGATTATGCAAATTGTATGTCTTTACTCCATGTACAGAGAAACAGCATGCATCCCATTTGTTTACAATACAAACAAGAAAAATTCATCCTAAAAAATTAGAACTCATCAGCAAAACTTTAACCTTAATATGTAAGATGAAATTTGTGAGATCAAAAAATATACCATTTAAGAAAAAACATGAATCCTAGAAGATAAAGTGTTAATGGACATTAATTATAGTATGAGAGAGTGAGAACAAGACAGGCAGAAGGGGGAGGAGAGGGAAAGAGGGGAAGAAAGAGGGAGATGGAGAAAAAGGGAGAGAGTCTTAAAACCATTTTCCTGTTTTTCAGCCCAGAAGTTTTAAATGGACAGTTTTTTTTTCTTCATTCTCATGTTGGTCCCTCGCTGAGCCTGCTAGCTAACATTCCATTGCAAAGGAAATTGCTGCCTTGGGATTTTTAGTCCTTGTTAAGTTCTTAGCTTTGGTTTGGCTGAATAGGTGAGGGCTATTGCCAAATCCTTGAGGCAACATTTTCTTGGTTAATTGAGATCCACCATCTGGTACCTTAAAGGTAAACATAGGTTGCGATTGAGAGTCTAGTTAGTGTATACAGAAAAAAGGCATCTTGTAAATCTAAAATCATAAGACTATATAAGGTACTAAAATTTCTAAAAGAAATTTGCAGAGTTTGGGGGTGAAGGAGCCTAGATGCGTCTCTATCTGGGAAGGATCAAAGAGGGAGAAAGGAATATGGACTCTGAACCCTCCTTCCACACCAGCAACCTCCCACAGGGGAGCTCGAACATGTGTTTGAGACCTCCTGGCAGGAGGACTGGGTAGACAGGGCAGAAGTCAAAACAGAGTAGGGCAAAAGAGACAGAGGAACAAGGGCCAGTGGGGCCTCTGCTGCAGGAGACCAGTAAGGGTGTAGATCACTTTCTGGGTCAGAGTAAGAGAAGGAGGAGGGATTAGAAGGGGAGAAGAAGCCAAAAGAAGGTGTCCAGGTTTGCAGGAACAGCAAAGACTCACAGAAGTTGTATACCATTAAGTGACCATTTTGATTGATTATCTGAAGGATACTGTGGCCAAACATCATTACACAACTGAATAAAGTTTTGGTGGCTGTAGGCCAGGTGAAGAGGTTTAAGATTATCTTGTAGAAACCCCAGCAGTAAATCTGCCAGAATGGAGGACCCAGATCCCATGGTGGAGACTGATAAATAGCCAAGTCAGTGTCTAAGGCATCCCAAGGTCACAGACTAGTTGACTGGAGATGAGAAGACAGCACATGATGGGAGTTGTCACCCCCATCAGTGCGTGCCAGGCAAAAGGCAAGGGGGTTAAGGTCCTCATGGTAGGAATTTTGAGAGAAATACTAAAGAGGAGCCTCAATCCAGAAAGGGAATCTCCACCATAAAAATTGGGGATCCACCCATCAGATAAGGTCAACTAAGGGGGCCAAATGTAATTGTAAAAGTCGCAGCAGGTGAAACACCTATTCCTCAACTGCCTCAAGGGTACTAGACCAACAGTCATGTCTCACTTCAGCAGAGGAGTGTTTAAATTGACATATGGGAAACTTACCAATTTGAAGCTGGTTGTGAATATGCAACCAAGTGTCAGGGTGAATGGAATGTGAGACCAGCATCAGAGTGTCTGGGGCCACAGATGGGATTCCACTCATCTAATTGGCAGTAGAAGAGCCCATCAAAATTATGGCACAAATGAAAGCACCCAGAAACCATTCCTGATGTGGGAGCACACACAAGAGATT
>NW_027632728.1:0-41657 GCF_902686455.1 Sciurus vulgaris | reverse complement strand
TACCCTCCCAAAATGAGACAGAAAGCTGCACCTCAAACAAATGCGAGTTCAGGGAGAGAGAAGCTTACTTACCTCACTCAGCATAGATCTTGGTGAAGATTGACTACTCCGTGGAGCAGAGTGTAGCAAACTCACCCTCCTTTAGGTGGTCCACACCAAAGTTCCATCGTCTGGCTCAGACCTTTGAGAAGTGACTCAGGAGGAAAGTCTTAGGAGTCACCTGAGCCTGTCCCATAATAATGAGGAGAAAAGGACCAAGCAGACCAAAAAGAACAAAGGAGGCAATACATGCAGTAAAACAAATTTTCACAGGACTCTCCAACATCCCCTGGCCGGTCAGCCACACCACTTTCACAGGTACAATGCCCTTCTCATTCACACTACCAAATCAGACCAAGGATCCTTACCAAACAGCCACCCAACCAGCGTCCACTGGGGACGTCAGCATGACTCCAGATCATCAGGTATGTCTCCCACGACTTTCGACAGTGGAACCTCCAGGGTAACTCGCAACCCTTTCCTTCCACCAAACGAGAATTCTCACCCAAACTCTAACCAGGACTTACGTCCTACCAGGAGGTGGCCAATCCTCCTTCCGCGGGAAATTTCCTTAGAAACCTCAGTACCATGGACCTTTGTCTCTCCTGGGCTGGAGTCAGACGAATTTATCCCAGACGAGCCCCCAAATGTTAGGGTCCCATTCTGACTTATCCCTGGAAAGTCAAAGTGAACACATGGTAATGCAAATCACAAAACAAGGTTTTATTAAAGCAAGCTCGAGCCTGGACTGCAACCAGCCCCTCAGACCAATACAATGCCTGGGGGGAGGAAGCAGCCCCGAGGGGCAAGAAAGCCCTCTATTTAAGAGATTTCCAAGCATTCACACACAAAGACCTGTACGTTATTGGGTAACATTTGAACAGCTGAACATTAGTCCTCCTCTGGTTGGGTCCTGCCAATCTATTTGATTCTCATTGGGTCCCACCAGAACTGAACGGTCCTAGAGGAAGAAGGGAGGAGGGAAGGGATGAACTGTGCAGGAGATGAGTCAGGGTTAGGCCCCCCTGTCCTTTATAGATAAGGTTTCTAGGCAGCTGCACATTCCTCAAACAAATATCTCTTAACAACCTCGGTAAGCACGGGGTCCCAGCAGTCCTGATTGTGCTGTATTGGCTCTTGAGGGTGCAGTCACGACTGCCTGCATCCTGGTGATTAAGACAGTTAGCTGCACAGATATCACCCTGTTATCAACAATAACAGCATAACGAAGAAGGCTGAGCCATGTCAGGAGAAGGGCTAAAGCTAAGAGGTCCCAGTGGAATCAGAGAATTAGTGCATGGGGGCCAATCTCCCACATGACTCATAGTACCCTGAGCAATGTTGCATAAAGGGAGATTTAGGGCAGAACCCAAAGAACACTGAGCACTGATGGGAGAGGTGCCCTCACACATAGGACACAGAAGACCATGAGAAATTATGGGGTGGGTGAAGATTAGGGCAGGAAGAAGAGAAGCTGGATCAATGTTTGGGAGGTGTGCTCTAACCCAGGAACCAGAGAAGCCAGACATTTTTTGGAAATGTGGAGTGCATCAAGATGATTCACTGGCTTTGTACCCTTATCAGGAGAGTGCCACAGGTTATGATCTCAGTTATGTCAGGGTTGTGTGATAGTGCTGAGTTTTCAAATGTCTGGGAAGTCCTCCATGATGATGGAAAATTGTTCATGACTACATTTCATGAGGTCCCTTGAAGGGTTGAATTGAGCCTGACTCAAGGTCCTAGAAAGTTTACTCTCTTGTCAAAAGAGAGTAACCAGTGACATATCAGAGAAGAGCTGGAAAATACTTAAATATATGCTTTCCATTCACTCTTCAGAAAGATGTCAGAAATCCTGGAGGAGCTACATAAGATCTCAGCAAACTGAGGAATGATGTTGAAATTGTAGACAATCAATAGTGGAAGAAGATTCTCAGTACTGTGGAAATTGATATCCATTAAAATTGTCTAGAGTTTTCAGGCACTGGAGAGGAGACTCTGTGTATGGCAACACCAAAGTCCTATTGAGGTTGTAGGAAAGAAGAAGTATTCATATTTCTCCAAGTTTCCACTCTAGTCCTTGAAATGACACATAGATAAGGACTGAGATGGTGTACTGACGTTAGCCAAAATGGGATTTACCCAAAGATTTCACTAAAAGTGACAAGTTCCCTAGGGCTCAGTGAAAAGTGAGCACAGATGGTGGCTGTGTGTCCTCCAACATTACCCAATGCGTACTGACTACTGTTGGGAGATTGTGCTCAACCACAGGACCCAGAGGAACATGACAGTAGTGTGGGAGTGGAGATTAAATACAGGACCCAGATAAGACTGTGCAATATTGTGAGAGGGGTACTCACTGACAGGATGCAGAAGACCATGAGTGATGTTGAGGCAGGTGAAATTAAGGAAGATACAAGAAAAAGTTGAGCAATGTTATACTATGTATGATCACACTCAGGAGCCAGAGGAGTATGAAATAAGTTTGGGTTGGAGCTTAGCAAATGACACAGAGGAGACTGAGCACTGCTGGGTGAAAGGTGCTCACCCAGAGGTCCCAGAGTTTATTAGAAATTGCTGGATGAGGGATGTTCACACAGAGGACACAAAGGACACATGGTACTGGAGAGTATGGGGAACTCCAAAACAATATTCAGGGATAAATGAGCACCTGTGTGTGAGCGGCCCTCCTCACAGAATTTAGATGACACTAAGAAATGGTTTGTGAAGGCAGATTACAGTCAAAGACCAGAAAAGACTGAGTACTGTCAGGTGAAAAACACCCATAGGACCCAAAGGAGTCTGAGCAAGGAGTATTTTGGGGAAACTGAAACAGAACAGAGAAAAGACTGATCACTCTAAGATGAAAGGTGCTTACAAAAAGAACACAGAAAAAATGAGAAAGGAATGGTTAGAGTGCTAAGAAAAAAGAAAGAGAGAAGACTGAGCAGTATTTGGTGAGGGGAGAACAAGCACATGACTTTAAACAGACTGAATAAGGACTGTGAGGTGAAAATAGAAGTTTAAATAGGAAAGGTTGAGCAATGTTAAGAGAGGGCTATCACCAAGAGGACCTAGTGAAATAAAAACACTATTGTGGGTGGGGAGCTCACCCACAGGACTAAAAGTACAATAAGCAATGGTGGATGAGGGAAAATTTGTGGCAGAACCCAGAGAACATTGAGCACTGGTGGGAGAAGGGCCATTTACCCACAGGTCTCTGCAGACCCTGAATAATGGTGTGGCAGGAAAGGATAAGAGAAACCCAGAAAAGACTGAGCAATGTTAGACTATAATCACACTCCAGAGTCAGAAGAGGCTGAGATATGATTGGTTAGATGGACCTAGCTCAAGCAACATGGTAGACTAAGCACTGCTGGGTGAGAGACCTTCACCTAGAGGTTCCAGATTATACTGAGAAATGTTGGATGAGAAATGCTCACCAAAAGGAAACAGAAGAGACAGAGTAATGGAAGTTAAGGGACACTCCAAAATAATACTCAGGGAAAAGAGAGCATCTGTTTGTGAGTGGCACTCACCACAGGTCTCAGATGAATCTGAGCATTGGTGTTTTAAGTGACATTAAGGACAGAACCTAGAGAAGACTGAGCACTAGAATTAGAGGGGCACTCCCACACAAAAATTAGAGAAGTCTGAACAAGGGTTCCCTTGGAGAACCTGGAAAAGGACAGAGATAAGATTGAGCACTGTAAGGTAAGGGGAGCTCACAAAAAGGGAAAAAAAGAAGAATGAGAAAGGGATGCATAGGGAAAGTAGAAAAAAGAAACAGAGGAGACTGAGCACTATTCGGTGAGTGGCACTCTGTCACAGAACCAAAGGAGACTAAATAAATACAGATCAGGCAAATTTAGCAGCTTAAAAAATGAAGATTAAGCCATGTTAGAAGTTGACTTATCACCAAGAGTATCCAGGGGAAGCAGAGCACTAGTATGTGAGGATGCTCACATACTAGTATACTAAGTATACTAGGCAAAGTGATTGAGGGATTTAGGGTAGGACTCAGAGGAGACTGAGCACTAGAGGGAGAGGTGCACTCACGAAGAGGACTCTGTGAACCTTGAGCAATGGTGGTTGAGAGGTTTAGGACAGAACCCAGGAAAGACAGAACAAAGATAAATGAGTTGTTCTTTACTACAAGATCCAGAGGAGATGGATGACTTTTTCAGGATGGTTTCTCCCCTACAGATCTCAGAGTTTTGGAATCTTTTTGATAGTGTTCCTTGGGACAAAGTTTAAATGACCTTAGGTATGGTGGAAATGGTACCATTTCAAAAGTCTGAGGAAGTCCTGAATGATGATCGAAAATTATTCTTGGCCACATTTACACTTTGCCTTGAATGCGTGCATTGTGCCTGACTCAAAGTTCCTAGAATGTTTTCTTTCTTGTCAATAGAACAGCCAGTGACATATCAGAGCAGATTCTGAAAATACTTAACTAGGTGCTTTCCATCCACTGTTCAGAAAGATGTCAGAAATCATGATCATGCTACATTACCCATAAGAACTCACTCACTTGAGCAAAGGTTTGGAAATGGTGGATGGTATGTGGTTCAACGAATTCCTCAGTGCTGTGGAAATTGACATGGTTAAAACCATCTTGGGTTTTAAGGCAAGTAAAGAGCCTGTCTGCATGGCATCACCAATGCCCTTTTGAAGTTTGTGAAAAGAGGATGTATCGACATCTCTTCACATGTCTTCATTAATATTGGTCTGAACATACTGATAAGGCAAGAGATGGTGTACTGACCTTAGGCAATATTGGTCTCACCCAGGGAATTCATTCAAAGAAATGGGTTTCCTAGGGCTCAGTGGAGAGTGACCACTGATGTCAGAAGTGTGTACACCCAAATTATCCACAGAGGACTCAGCACTGGTGGGAGGGGTGGGCTCACCTAGAGAACTCAGAGGACCCTGAACAACTTATTGAGATATACAGGTAAAACCAGAGATTGTGTACTGATATTAGAAGGAAAGGGGCTCATCCAGAGAATTCACTAATGGAATCAGGTTTCTTAAGGTTCATTGGAGAGTGAGCACTTGTATGTGAAGTGTGAACACCTACAATACCCAGAGAGACCTGACCACTGGTGGGAATGGAGTGCTCACTCACAGGACACTGATGACACTGAGCAATGGTGCATGAAGGAAGATTAAAAATAGGACTGAAAACACTGAGCAGTGTCAGGAAAGGTGTGCTCACCCACAGGACCCAGAGGAATCTGAGCAAGGATTGCATTAGTAACATGGAACAGGACAGAGAGAATACAGTGCACTCTTAAGTGAGGGGTGCTCACTCAAAGGACCCAGAGAAGAATGAGGAAGAAAAGGTTAGAGAATGCAGAAAAAAAAAAAAAAAAAACTGACCAGACTGAGCACTATTAGTGACTCATGCTCACCGACAGGGTAGAGAAGAGACTGAATAAGGACAGGATAGGCAAATTTAATGGCTAAAACAAAGAAGACTTAGAAATGTTAGGAGAGGGACAATCACCATCAGGATCAAGTGGAATCTGAGCACTAGTGTGTGTGGGGCACATACTCACAGTACTCAGAGTACCTGAGCAATGATGGATGAGGGGAGATTTAGTGCAGGACTCAGAGAAGACAAAACTAAAGTTGGAGAGTTGTGCTCACCTATAGGACACAGATGACAGTGAGCAATTGTGGAGGAGGGTAGCTTTAAGGATGGACACAGAAAAGACAGGACAAAGTTAGATGAGGTACGCTTGACCACAGGAGCCAGAGGAGTCTGACCTCTGTTGGAGGAGATTCCCAACAAGATCTCTCACAACCTTTAGACCTTTTACAAGGGAAAAATTTTTAACTACTTCATGGGTGGAGGGACCCTGGTGATTGTTCAAAGGTCTGAAAAACTCCTGCATGAAGATAGTAAATTTTCCATAGCCGCACTTCAAACTGTCCCTTGAAGGTGTTCATTGTGCCTGGTCCAGAGGTCCTAGGAGGTTTCCTCTCTTGTCAAAAGAGAGCAACCAGTGACATAACAAAGGAGATCCTGAAAATACTGTAATATATGTTTTCCATCCACTGTTCAGAGAGATATCAGAAATCCTGGGAATGACACATCACCCAAAAAAACTCGACTTCTTTAGCAAATTTGTGGAAGTGGTGGATGATGAGTGTTGGAATGAGATGTTCAGTGCTTTTGTAATTCACATCCACTGAAATTATCTTGGGTTTTTAGGCAATGGTGAGGATTCTCTCTACAGGGCCTCTTCAAAGACCGATTGAGTTTGTTGGAAAGAGAAAGTATCCTCATCTCTGCAAGTTTGTACACTCATGTTGGCCTAGAAATGCAGGTAATATCAGAGACATTGTACTGACATTAGCAGAAAAGGGGATTACCCAGAGAGTTTACTGAGGGAAACAGGTTGACTAGGGCTCATAGAAGAATGAGCACTGGGAGTTGAAGTGAGT
Source organism: Sciurus vulgaris (assembly GCF_902686455.1). NCBI lineage: Eukaryota > Metazoa > Chordata > Mammalia > Rodentia > Sciuridae > Sciurus > Sciurus vulgaris. Next base: position 35,165 of record NW_027632728.1, on the reverse strand, counting down.
CCATTCACAAACTCAGAGTTGGCTGACCACTGGTGTGTGAGGGACACTCAGACACAGGACTCAGAGGACTTTGTGCAATGTTGGTGGAGGTGAGATTTAGGGCAGAACACAGAGAAGACTGAAGCAAGGTAGATGAGGTGTCATTGACCACGGGCTCCCGAGGATACAGAGATCTTTTGAGAAAGGGGATACTCTGCTACAGGTGTCAGAGCTTTTGAATCCTTTTTGAGAATATCCCTTGGGCAATGTCTCAGTATTCTGAGTGATGTTGGAAATGGTACTATTTAAAGGTCTAAAAAAGTCCTCTACGGTGATGGGAAATTGTACTTGGGCACATTTCACACTGTACCTTAAAGGTGTGCATTTTCTGACCCAGATGTCCTAGGATGGTTTTTCTCTTGTCAAAAGAGAGGAACCAGAGACATAACAGAGAAGATACTGAAAATACTTAAATATATACTTTACATCCACTGTTCAGAGAGATGGTAGAAATATTGGGCATGATAAATCATTCATAAGAGCTCATTTACTTGAAGAAATTATAGAAATTGTGGACTATGAGATGAGTGGTAGAACAATGTCCTCAATGCTGTCAAAGTTAGCATCAATTAAAATTGTCTTGCATTTTCAGGCATTGATTAAGAAACTGTTTGCATGGCAGCACTGAAGTTGTACTTAGGTTGTTGGAAAGAGTAAGTATCTACATATTTCTCACTTTCCACATTTGTGTTGTCCTGGATACTCATATAAGGCCAGAGATGGTGTACTGACATTAGCAAGAAAAGGACTCACCCAGAGAGTTCATTAAGGGAATTAGGTTGTTTAGTGTTCATTGGAGAATGAGCACTGGTAGATGAAGTTTGTCCACCCATAATACCCAGAGGGAACTGAGCACTAGTGGGAGAGGGGCACTCTCCCAGAAGACACATGAGATGAGACCCTCAGCAATTGTGTGTGAGAGGAGCTTAAACTCAGGAACCAGCAAACACTGAGAACTCCTTGGTGAGGTGTATATAACCACAGGGCACAGGAGACTGACTACTGCTGTCCTGAGGACCTGACTCATGGGAACTTTTATGTCTTTATTACTTACATCAATGTAACACTCACTCTTCTGCCGGTTTTCTCTCTTCTGATATGGAGTTGTTGTTGATCTGTGGCCTCATGGGATCTTCCCTGCCTCTTCTGCTCCCCATTTCCCTCTCCCAATGAAGATTTGGTAACAGTGTCAAACAGTGTGTAGTGCCCTGCCCAGCCTCTCTCCTTAACTCCCACATAGTTTGTGATGTAATAATGGCCTGGCAGAGACAGGCACAGCTGTTTCAGCTACCAAGGCCTTAGGGACAGTGTGGGATCTTCAGGACTGTATGTGTCACCCAGTGTAATCTTTTCTTGGACTTAGTGACCTCTTCCTCTACTGGTTGCAGTCAGAGGTCTGAAGATCCTGGCTGCAGTTCTGCTTCTGACCCTGTTGTCTCTGAGTTTAGGAATCTCTGGTTTGGGGCTGCTGTCTCAGGCCTCAGAGGTGGGGTCACGATGTGACTGTGTAGACTGGGTAACAGCCTCAGATTCCCATTTAGTTCCTGCTGGAACCATTGGACTCTTTGCCCCACTGTTTCTATAGGGATCCCTGGCCTGATCTCTAACCCTTGTTTCCTGGTGCTCAGCCTGGGATCTCTGGTCTCTGCCTTCACCCCTCCCTTTCTCCAGTCCTTACCTGGTAGGTGCACACAACTTGATGACTGCTGGCTCTGCTGGAACCCCTCCCAGACATGCTGTACCAGGTTTCTAACCCTGACAGCAGGAGTCCCACAAATTCCTGTGAGGTGCCCATTGATGGGTGGGCAGAAAGTCAATCACAGGACCTTGATTTGTCCTTGTACCTAGGGTTCCTCAGTCACAGTCACCAGTGACCATGCAAAGCCTGCCCCTGCATGGCAGACACACCAAGGGTACCCAGTGCTATTGAGTGGGACATGTCATTTTATTCTGTCTCCCCCACAAACTTCCCCAGGGGCTGCAGTTTTAGAGGAGGCTGAGCTGAAGGCTCCCTGGGGAGGAAAAGAGACCCTCTGTTACTGTAGTGCAGCAGCACAGCTGCGGCTGCCAGGTGCAGGGAAGCACAGGTACTCTCTCCTCTTCATTCCCTCTTATTCATCACTCAGAGTATAGGATTTACAACGAACCACAGGGAGCCTGGTGATGATTAGGGGACAGTGTTCCCAAGCCCCAAGTCCTTGAGCATCACGCTCATGGTGTGTTCATGTCCCAGGGTCAGACTTTACCTGGACACTGCCCTGATTCCCTCCTCCCACCTCATCCTCTCTCTTGTCAAGTGGGGGAGGAACTTATGGTTGGAACAGAGTGCTATTCTTCTGAGCTTCACATTAGCCATCTTTGTGTTTTATATTGATGCAGGGTCTCCCTAGGATGCTCATAGTGGCATCAAACATGACCTCTTGCCTCAGAATCTTAAGTGGTTGGCATCATATGTGGGGCACCTGTTCAGACTCAGTACTTTTCTTGTTAAACAGGAGACCTTCCTTTACAAGGCCTGGTGTTGGGGAAGTCATAAAAGACAGACCCACCCTGAATCCACTCAGCAAGCACAGTGGGTTTAAAATCACACACACTCATGTTCACTTTTGTGGTAAGACTAAATCCCAGTCTGCCCCACTTCGAGAAGGGCCAAGTCCAGAGCCCTGAGAGTTTCCCAAGTCATCATTTGAGTACTTTCAAATAATATACAGGTTTTTTTTTATGTAAAACAGATATTTTGTGATCAGTTACCTTAAAATGTAATTACATTCAAACAACCTGACATGTCATACCTTAGCAATTACAAAACCATGGTTTTGTCAAATGGCAATTCATAAGTTATGCAAATGTGAAATGGTAAATATGTGAACTGTTTCTGTTTAAGTCTAAGTGTTCTTTTAAGAATGCTGAAAAATTCAGGTAATGACTTTGTTTAATTAACATAACTAGTTCACAGTATAGCATCTTAAATCATATAGTTCAAATTAAAGAAGAAATATGTGACTGCAGTTTTCCAGAGGGATCTATATGTCTCTCCAGCATATAAACTCTAACTGAATTCTTAGGTCTTCAGCAGTTCTGCATTGCAGCTATTATAACAGTTTCCCATGGGTGTCCAAAAACATTCTCAAAGGTCCAGAGCTTCAGGGTGTCAATCATCTGCTTCAGTAACTACAGTAGATACTTAAATTGTTTTACAATTGAAAGAAATCCTAGCAGCAAACTTTTTATTAGGCAGGTATACAGATATGTTATTTCTATTCTTACCATCCTTACACTAATGCACTACATTGGAAGCCTTGGAAAACTGGTTTTATTTCCATTTTTCACTCTATTCATCCTGCTGCCCTACACTACCATTTTCATTTTGTTTTAATGCTGCATAAATATGCATTGCCTCATGCCTCTTTGCTTTGGATGCAGTGTGTTTAGCTATAACAAGTTGTTGCTGTTGTTATCTGTATACAGCTACTTGCTTTAAATTATTAAATCCTGAAATAGCTTTTCTTGCATGTCTAAAATAAAATTATTTTATATAAAATTAAATAATAAAAACTATCAAAGTTATGTCCATGTGGACTAGTTGAAAGGTAGGTATTTTTTCTGTCATTCTTATTTTTCTTCCTTATTTACATGAAATACTTGAAGATTTTATACTTTTAGTACATTGGAATCTCATAATATCTGAAACTCATTATTCCACTAGCCAGCAATGTAGCCCCAATATAACATTTTTTATCTCATTCTTCGGAAATATCTGGCTAAATATACAATCATTTATTTTTCACTCAGAAATGAACTCATACATATGAAGCACTTATTCTGTCCTGTCTAGGAAGCCAAAGCTTTACAGAATATATAAACGAAATGAGTGTGACAGCTACAGAGCAGTAAAACTATGGCTATCAATTAATCTGCAAGGAGCCATGAGAGAAAACCAGAGAGGTTGTTATCTCCTTGAGAATTGTCATGGAAGAAAGGGAGGCACAAAACCTCAGTCTGATATAAAGAATGCAATATCTACACTTGTGCACAGGGAGGTTGCTGGAAGGACTCCCTTTCCCATGCTTAATAACACACCCTACTCTATGAGATTAGAAAAGAGTTGTTCATTTAAAAATATTTATTTCATTCAAATAAGAAATCCACTAACTAGATTAAGTCTCATATCCCAGTCATTTCACCACTAAACTTTCCTGCATTGTCTAACACATGAGTTTTTGGGAAACACTGCATATCTGAATCATAAAAGATTTAAATAATTTACCTATCAACACCATAGAGTGGAGCAGAGGGATGAACAAGCAAGGGTGTGGACAGTAACTTCTATACTGAATTCTGGAATCAGATGTTAACCTTCTGTGAGATGCCATGGGAAACAGACATATATGCCATTAACAAGTGTCATATAGGGTCAAATATTTGGCAATAGCCAAAGCTCAACCATTTATCAGGCACAAAAAAAGACATTTATATTCTTTGTATTCCTTTTAAGGGGCCATAGAGACACAGAAGGACTTGAAGTTTTATGTAAAAAAAAAAAAAAAATTCCGGATGCAGTCCTGCCCTGCCACAAAACACTCATTCTCCCATCCTGCAGTTATTTCATTGTAAAGGAAAAGGCTGAAAAGGAATAACAGGGAGGGACATTTTAATTTATTTTCAAATACCTCCACTCTTTTACTGTCTCTGAAATACCTCCTTGCTAACCTACCATGATATTAAGTTGGAGACTCTTCACCAGGGATTTATTTGGTAGCCTCCGATCAATTACAGTTCCACAATAGGCATGTACTAACACCCACTGCAAGTGCCACTAAACCAGACTCTGTGAACAGTAGAAGATTCCTGAATAGAATCAATGTAGGTGCAGAGACAGGTGTGGTAACTCCACTGCAGGTGTGAATATAACTTTCTTCCTCAGTGGTTAATTGTCAGTCAGGACAATAGTCACACCCGGGAGAAATTGGGACTGTCTATGGGCATTTTTGATTTTCAAAAATTGCAGGAGACAGTGTTAGGTATTGTTCAGGGATGGTACTAAACATTTCATTATGAACAGAGAAAATCCAGAACACAAAGAATAATCTGGTATTTTCATGTTAATCATGATGATGTTCAGGAACCCTGGCCTAGATCATAAATTCTACACAGGAAGACACTGGACATTTTCAAGTTTATAATAATGTCCCCAGTTCTTCAGGCACAGTGAGTGTCTCATAGTAGGTGAGGAAGGAAGAAAAGAAGAATATATAAGGGGAAGAGGGAGACACACATCCTATTCTCTGGAGAAACTTAAAGTCTGGTGACAGGGTAACTACTAATTTGTACCTGATCCTCATACTAGAGTCTATCTGACAAAGCATTTCACCATTCTTCCAAAAGTTTTCCTGTGCAAGTCCAGTAGTTGATGTCAAGCCAGATGTTCCTCCTTGTATATCAGGCAAGATTCCTTCTAAGCAGTAACCCCCAAATTAGAAATAGTCTTTCCTACTCCTCAATCCCATACATGCACAGTGAGTCATAGAGCACTTGACCAGCAGGTAAATGTAAACACAAGCACACATTAACATGCAGGGCCACTTGAATCCACTGCTCCATGATGGAGCTGATGACATGAGAAGATCTTATGACAGCTTCAAGGAAAACCTGTTGATTTTTTACTTTGTTTATTCCAGAGTGGTCTGTTCAGTGCTTCATTTATCCCTTCCAAGTTACCACCAGAAAATACAAGCTCAGTGAGAAAAAAATATCTTGCAATTGCTGCCCAACACCCTCTTCTCTGGTAACTCTGTCCTTGTCCCAAGTATCCTAAGCTTCTCCAGGTCAGCATCTCTGGGAGACAGATTGATGTTCAAAGTACAGTCTGTTGCAGGTAGTTTGCATTATATGCACTGCTTACCAAGTTTTATATCAATCTGTAAACTGTATTTCAATTTGAAACCCATCAAAACACAGAGTCCTGCTTCTATGCAATCACCCAAGAATCTGTTGTCTGTGAATCAAGTTATCTGGAGGACCATAAACACAGGTCCTGGTGTGGAGGGACCAGAAAGCAGGCTTGCTAGGGGCACCAGCAGAGTTGCAATTTCTTCCTTGCTGGTGATTGAGAGTGCTTTTTTTATCTATGCTATTTGCTGTTGGCACTATCTTTCTTTGATATAGGGTCTTTCCTGACACGGAAGGGCATTATTTCCTTGGCTGTTTGTTGCATGAGTGTGTGTGTATATGTGTGTGTGTGTGTGTGTCTTCACACACACACATACATGCACACATTAGGGGAACTTGGATTGAACCCAGAAGCATTCTACAACTGATCCAAAACTTAACTAGATCCCTGGCACCTTCTTAAATTTTTTAATGCAGGGTCTCACTACATAGTTCAGTCTGGCCTGAAATTTGTGACATTTCTGCATAAGTCCCTTGAGTCACTTGGATTACAGGTATATACAACTATACCCAGAATATTACTCCCTGGAGATAACTAATTTGTAGAGAGTCATTTATCTCCCCAACATGTTCACCTCACCCAAGCTAATTGATCTTGTTCCTAAAATATCAATTCCATCAGGTTCATGTGCCAGAGATGCAGAGATGGTCCTAGTCCTTTGGAGAAGACTGAAATCTTTGAAACATATTAATCCTAAAACTTCTTATGCTGCATCATTTTTCCTGCACAAAAAATGATGTCTCTTTCCTATGTTGTCCCTCACCTCCCACACCCTCTGCCTCTTCACCAACCTTGATGCTTTTCACATAGCCTGAAATATTTGTTTGAGGAAACTGTAGCAGACGTGAGAGCAAAATCTGTTTCTGCAAGTCCTACCATATCCAATCAAAACAAACTCAAGATACCCTTTAAACAATGTCAAACATGCTAAGCTTCTCAAAAGAGCAAAGGATATTGCATCCATAGCCTGAACCCCCAAGCCTCTGTCATGGTGGGCACCTGTCCTCTGCTTTCTGTTAGGTCTTCCCCATTTTAGTTATGAGGAAAGGGAAGGGCTGCCAGAGGTGGGAGTGGAGGAAGGTTACTGCGCCTTCCAAGTGAGAATTGTGAATGCACTATTCCTGCTCCAAACACTCTCTTTTATAGATGCAAGTTTAGGTCACAGAAGAGGCACAGAAGCTGACAAGGTGCACAATCAACTGGAAAAGAGTGAGACTTGGGCCCATGATTCAAATGCTAGTTCTCTTCCCACATCCTCATTTGCCCTCCAATGAACACTTTAAAGCATCACAAAAGGCTGGTCATTTACTTTTCTGAGTGTCATTAAAATCAAATTAGACTTCCCATGAGAAGAATATAAATGTGCTGTGGCTTTATGAACTCTCCTTCTCCTGACTGGTATTATTAGGGCCTGTGACTAGAGCTCTACCATCCCCAGAATTTAGGACTATGGGAAAATGCCAGTCTGCCATTCATGGGAACTAGGACTTGTAAAATTCTAAAGGATTTTTCTGATATAGTAAAATGATTATTACTGCCTCTTTTTAATGCTTATCACTTCCTGAATACTGCAGAAAAATTGTCCTCAGAACACTGAAACCTAAGGGGTTTTGATGGGACTCAGAAGCTTCCAGCCCAACTGTGGAGTGCCCCTCAGTGTCAGCAGGAAAGTGCACTTTTGCCCATATGGAGAGGCAACTGCAGGAATCTACACACCAGGAACCATGCTTTTCCACTAATGAAAAAATGTAATCCTCCCAGTCATGGTCACAAAGCAGTGACATGTCTTTTGGAATTTCTTAAACAACAGATAAGCTAATACTTCCACCTCCAGAAGAAAAGTAAGGGTGAAAATGTTTACAGGATTGTGACTATTAGACTTGGATAGAGTAGAGAACCTTAAAGTGAACAGTAAAATAGGATTCTCTGGATTCCTTGGCACTTGGGAACTGAGTGTGCAGCCCCTTTGGTCTCAGGGTTTGTCTACCTGGACTGAAATTGTTCTTCCCTGGTAGTCAGTCTTCCTGCTATGTCAGTCAGTGAGGCCATCAAAAAAAGGCTCTTTTTAGGTGGTGATAAAGATCCTGTTCTTGGAAGAAACACCAAAACAGGTAGTCAGTCTCAAGTGTCACCTGGAGCAATTGTGAAAATTAGGATTTTTGTGTCTGATATTGAACATCTGGAGTTTGATCTGAGAATCTGCATTGCTCTTATGTTCTCTGGTAAAACTCATGTTGGTCTGGAATCCACTCTTAGATACCCATTCTCAAACATAGTGTGATGTAGGCTGTTCTTTTTTCTTAAATGATAGGTGACAGAGATGTGAGTTGTGAGAACATGAGGTTAAGAGAATTATTCTATAACATAGACTCAATGTGCTGATCCCATGCATTCTTTTCAAATTGGCAAATTACCTGCATCCTTGCCTGGCTGAAGTGGACAGGATATGTCAGATTCTCTGCAAACTACCTGTTTTGGAAGGAGTAATGCAGGCATAAAATAATGTATATAATGTGAACCCAAATTACCTGGAAGAGGGAGAATTTTGTGATTCTTTCAACAATCCACATCCCAAAACTCTGGCAGATAGGATAATTATTTCTAGTTGTAAAATATGTAAGAATTTATGGTTAAAAATTCAATAAAAACCAGTCAGCATGGGCCAAACGACCTAGATTTGTTATGGAATTGGGGACTTGACAGTCTGAAATCATCTAGTTGTCAGTAAAAATTCAAGATTTGGCCCTTAGTGGGACTCACTGGAAAATTCTCTGAGACTCTTTAAAAAAACTAGATTGCAGAGGAAGAACACAGTCTCTCATTTCTTAGAGGACCCACTCTGTCTCTTGTGAGTGTATTTCTCCTTTGTTTAATCTCTTCAGGAAACTCAAGCCTGTTATCTGAGTGACATGTCTAAAATATTTCTAACTTGATCACAAGAATCAGAGTTTGAAGGGGGTCTTGTACTGCCTCAGTTTTTCAGAAGTCATAAACCCTAATATAATAATTTGAAAAATTCTGTTTTATATTGATATTGCTCCAGATAAACTGTCATGATTTCTGAAACTTCAGTCTATAGCTCTCAGAAAAATCAAAGGAAGAAAGTATAAGAATAGAGGAAATCACCAGGATAGTCTTTTCCTTCTTACACTTTAACAGATGGGTCTCCTGGAAGATAAAGTTGACCTATTCCTGAGCATCAGTTACCCTTGTTCTCCACTGCAACATGAAAATTATCAATTTTGGCAGGATTTTCATTATCAAGGACCCCTGAGGCCAGGTTTTAGACATCTCCACAAGATGGACATATATTTCCATTTCCTTTAAACAAAGATTTGCTTGTGAGGCTTTCCATGCTAGAGATTTACCTACACAAAAGAAAAGCCTCTGCACCGTACAACCAGCATGATTTTACAGGGTGATCATTACCAGCCTGCAATCTCCTGCATAGATGGTTATTGCTCCAATTAAAAAAAACTGTGCATTTGGCCAATCAAATGTGAGAGGTGCTCTGAAATCCTCCCTCCCATCCTCTTCTTCATAATCAAACCTCAACTACAATTTAACCAATCAGAAATGATCATTGCTGACATCTCACCAAAGAAAATTCACAACATAGATAGATATACCTACTCTATTTACTCAAGAAATGTGCCTCAGTAGTGGTTCTCAAAATGCATTGTAGATCCAGTGAAAATTGATTTGCCTGAAACAAGAAAGAAATTATTTGTTATAAATATATGTCCACTGACAAAATATTATCTATAATAAAGAAAAAAGCAAGTATTTTCAGGGTTGATATATCCATTGGGCACAAAAGTCACAGTACCTGCATCCCATGGAAATGTTTTATTTTGAAATTCTAAGGAAAATAAATTAATGCAATCTTTCTTGAATAATATTCATCTTTGTACCAGCACAGTAATAAAGTGTAACTTATAATCTTTGCATATGGAGGGGCCCATGAAGGCAGTCTCAAGTCTCTGGGATTGTCTAAAACTGTGCTCCAACATGTGGCCAGTGTCAGGTCATTCTCAGGCTTTTATGGACTTAAACTTTTTTTCTTATTTTTAATTCATGTATTATAGTTTTGAGTCCAGGGGAAAAACTTGGTAGTTAATCGTCAAAGCACAGGAAATGGGTAGGAAGCATTCCCCATCATCTGTTTGCTAAGTGCTCCCAGGGGAGGGGAAGTTTACATTTTCCAACCCAAGCAATCATCTCCTGGATAACTCTCTTTCTGGCTTTTGGTAAACTTTGGTCACATAGGTAAGATAAGAGGAAGAGGGGGCATGAAAATAAAGGAAACTTAAAAATCTGCGATAGAAAAAGACACCACTGCACCTTCAAGCATCAGTTCTGGACCCACTTCCCTCCAGAGGAATCTCTCTCCTTGTCTCTCTCTCTCTCATTGTTCTATTCTATAAATAAAACTTGTTTTCTTGCCTCAGAATTTTTCATTGTTTAGTCTTCAAAACAGGCATAACAAGGACATGATCCTGATTTTCAAATACTGCACTCAGTTGTACATAATGCTGGGATTTGTTGTTACATATTATACATGAAAACAAAATGACAATACAATTTGGTGGAAATCATTCTATGGCACTTCATCCCTCCCTCTGTACTTCCCACTCCTTGGTCCAATTTTCTGCTGATCTTCCTTTGATTTTAGAACATCTGCCCCCTGCTTTGTTTTTCTTTTCCTCTCTAGCTTACAAATATGACATATGACACTTAACCTTCTGAGTCTGACTTATTCCACTCAAATGATGCTCTTTCATCCCATTCATTTTCCTCAAGGACATGATTTTAGTTTTGTTTTTGGATGAATAAAACAATATTTGGGGTGTGTGTGTGTGTGTGTGTGTGTGTGTGTGTGTGTAAATAACATTTTCTTTATGATTGAATAAAACTACATTATTTATATACGGATGATTTTCTTCATTCATTCATCCATTGATGTGCACCTAGGCTTGTTTTATTGTTGGATACTTTGAACTGTACTGCTATGAGCATGGGTGTTGTGTGTGTACATATAACTGTAGCATGATTACTTCAATTCCTCAGGATAAGTAGTGCACAGTTGTATAGGTGGGTCATACGGTGCTTTTATGCTTAGTCTTTTGAGGAAACTCTATATCATCTCCTTGTGGTTGTATTAATTTACACTTTCCTCAATGGTATAAAAATACTCCTTTATCTCCATGCCCTTTGAAGCATTTATTATTTGTATTCTTCATGACTGCAGTTCTGACTGGTGAGAGATGAAATCTCAGTGTATGTTTGAAGTACATTTCCCTAATTGGTTACTTGAACAAGTTTTCATGTTTTTTGGCCATTTGTATTTTTTCTTTTAAGAAGTTTCTGTTTAGCTCACTTGCCTATTTATTTATTTATTAGGTTTGATTTTCTGGAGAATTTAATCTTCTGTTGTTCCTTGTTACCATTCTCTTGTCACTTCACTGCTGCCAAAGAAAGGGGATTGAGAAAAAAAGAGTTCAAACATCACTCTTTCTTTCAAGTGACAGAAAACTAAAACTAACTCAAACTAATATAGGCTTAAGTGTGTGTGTTTGTAGGGGTTGATTTTACAAGTAAAAACCTTGTGGGTAGTTCTGGATGCAGACACAGCTGTTATCTGTGATCCAATCTCTTTTAATCTCTGTTCTCATTCCATTTTGGGGCCTCCCCTGGAGCCCCAAGATGGCAGTAAAATTTTCATACTCACTTCTAAACAGTCACTTCTGAGCCTCTGAGCAGTCTGTGTGCATGAGCTCAAGTCAATTTGGCAGGGAATTTCTTTCTTGTTCAGAGGGTTTCCATGCTCTGACTACTTAGGCATGATCACCTGCCCTACTCATCCCATCTGGGGTGAAATGCAGAGGTCTAATCTCAGAAAAAAAATGAGAAGTTACTTATGAAGGTAGAGAAAATGGATACTGGAGAGAGATAAAATGCTCTGGTTGGCACCCCTCTAACTTGCAGGGAAACAGTTGTTTTTGCCATAGACCTGGGAATTCTCCATCTTTATAAGCTCATGGCACTGTCCAAGAACCCAGGCACTGGGATATCCTTATTTCACAAATGAGGAGACCAGGGGCCAGAGGGAGATAAACCTCCTGCTGAAAGCCACTGGTCTTGAAAGTGGTATAGCCAGATTATGAAGTCAAATGCATTCTCCAAAGTGCTGTTTTTTATTAACCACGGCTTCCCAGTTAATTGCTATTCTCTCTTAGGTACAAGATGGTTATATAGGCCTAAAGGAGAAAGAGGGGAAGCAGAAGAATGATGACAACTTGAAAGCCCCTCACAGAGACTATACACTAGTCAGTTTGTTACTCAGATTGGGAGGATTCCTGGCACTTATATATTGTAGATGTTTCCAAACATTTTTTTTTTTTTATGTAACCCTTGATATTTTGGCACTTGTATTATTTTTGCTTTATTTAGTTTTCTTAGTTCAATTTGCCTGTTTTACTTACAAAAACATATTTAAAATCTCAATTGTTCATGGCAATTACCAATCAAAATTAGTCCTACTTTACTCGAAAAATATAATTTGAACTTTCAAAATTACCCTGAATCTGAGGCAGGATGTTGAGGTACAGTTTGAAGAATTTGAGCTATAAGGTCACACCAGAACACAAATGAACCCTGTGCTCCTCTGCCACAAGAAATTTTCTGGGTTTTCAAGATGGCGGCCTAGAGGGTGGCTGCATTTCATGTTGCTCCAGGACTCAGGATTCAAAAGAGGAGATATTGAGACACTTGGGACCAACTCAAAGCAGCCGGGTGAGTCTCTCCCATTGGGGAGGCGTCCCGGATGGGACAGTGGTCCCGGAACACAGGAAACTTTGTGAAGTAGAGCTGCCGGTGAGACGCCCCTCCCCCCGCTGGAGCAGTGAACTCGGACAACTAGGAGCGCTGAAAAGGAGGCCGCTCGGCACAGCGCTGGGACTCGGAGCAACCACTGGGGCTCCGGCGGCTACCCAGGGGAGGAGTGGCGAGGAGAGCTGTGTGGACTCAGGACACCAGGGCCTGCCCTGAGGAGGAGGAGGAGGAGCGTGGCCACTTGGATTCGGAGTGACTGCACCAGAGCTACAGGCGGTTGCCAGAAGAGAAGCTCCGCGGCGAGATGTTTGGACTCAGAACGACGCTTCTGAACCCCGGGGCCTGCCCTGAGGACGAGGAGGAGGAAGAGGAACGCGGCCGCTTGGATTCGGGGTGACTACACCAGAGCTTCAGGCGGTTGCCAGAGGAGAGGCTGCGTGGCGAGCTGTTTGGACTCAGACCACTTCTGAACCCCGGGGCCTGCCCGGAGGAGGAGGAAAAGCGCGGCGGGTCGTTTGGACTCGCAGTGACTGCATTAGCGCTCCAGGCGGCTGCTCAGAGGAGAAGGCGAGTGGTGAGTTGTTTGGACTTAAAGGGACAGCGCCTGAACACAGGGGGGCTGCCTGGAGAGGAAGCGTGGTGGGTCGCTTGGTCTTGAGTGGCTGCACCAAGAGCTCCGGGCGGTTGCCCATAGGACCCGTGCAGCGGGTCACGTGGATTCAGAGCCACTCAGAGCGACCACTCCTGAACACTCGGGGGGTTATCTGGAGGAGGAGGAGGAACGGGGAGGGTCACTTCGACTCGGAGTGATTGATTGCCCAGGGCTACGGGTGGTTGGTGGGAGGTGGAGGCACGCAGTGAGTTTCTTGGACTCCTAGTGACCGCACCGGAATACTGGGCAGCTGTCTGGAGGAAGAGGCGTGTGGCGGGTCTCTGGGACTCAGAGAGATTGTACGGGGCCCCAGGTGGCTGCTCAGAGGAGGGGCCGCATAGCCAGGCAATTAGGGGCAGAGCAGGGTCCCAGGATCTAGGAGGCTTCTGGGTGGAAGAGCTGCACAGAGACAGGCTTAGGGCGGAGCAAAGGTTCCAGGCCTGCGGGCATATTCTCTGAGGAGGGGCAGCCTAAGGAGATTCATCTGCGAAGGGTGAGGCTCCCAGGCCCAGGAGGTAGGGCCGGGCCCCTGAGAACTTTGCAGAGGAAGGCAGCCCAGCCCAGGCGCTAGCTGTAATTGAGGGGAACCTCTAGGAGGGTACTGACCAGCGAGACCTCCCCACCGGGTGAGTCTTCCCTGCCGGGTGAGGTTTCCCCACAAGGACGGTAAAACTAGAGACTCAGGCCCAAACAGGCCTTGCCTCAGCCCGCAGCCTAGGTCCCCTTTGGATGACCATTGGTCAACAAGTGGAGGCACCTCTGCCCACTAGCAGGGATTATACCCCTCCTGAAGGCCACCACTCCTAGAGAGGCAGCTTCCTTGTGGAGCTCCACATTATCAACTTCCTCCAAGACTTCAGCCTACTGAAGGCCAAGGGGGGATATATATAGAAATCTTCAGGGACATTGTAAGTCAATAGAGGAAATCTGCAATATCTCAGCGGTCAACTGATACCTGAACAATATGAGAAAACAAGGAAAGAAAATGCTGCAAACAAATCTAGATGTTACATCAATAAAACCCAATGACAGCATGGCAGAAGAAATGACAGAAAAGGAGTTCAGAATGTACATAATTAAAATGATCAGAGAAGCAAACGATGAGATGAAAGAGCAAATGCAAGCATTGAATGATCGCACCAATCGACAGTTAAAAGAGCAAATACAGGAAGCAAAAGATCATTTCAATTAAGAGTTAGAGATATTGAAAAAAAACAAACAGAAATCCTTGACATGAAAGAAACAATAAACCAAATTAAGAACTCCATAGAAAGCATATCCAATAGGATAGAACACCTGGAAGACAGAACCTCAGACATTGAAGACAAAATATTTAACCTTGAAAACAAAGTTGAACAAACAGAGAAGATGGTAAGAAATCATGAACAGAATCTACAAGAACTATGGGATATCATGAAAAGGCCAAATTTAAGAATTATTGGGATTGAGGAAGGCCTAGAGAAACAAGCCAAAGGAATGAACAATTTATTCAATGAAATAATATCAGAAAATTTCCCAAATCTGAAGAATGAAATGGAAAATCAAGTTCAAGAGGCTTATAGGACTCCAAATACACAAAATTACAACAGACCCACACCAAGGCACATTATAATGAAAATACCTAGCATACAAAATAAAGACAGAATTTTAAAAGCTGTGAGAGAAAAGAACCAAATTACATTCAGGGCGAAACCAATACGGATATCAGCAGACTTTTCAATCCAGACCCTAAAAGCTAGAAGGGCCTGGAACAACATTTTTCAAGCCCTGAAAGAAAATGGATGTCAACCAAGAATCTTATTCCCAGCAAAACTTACCTTCAAATTTGACGATGAAATAAAATCCTTCCATGATAAACAAAAGCTAAAAGAATTTACAAAAAGAAAGCCAGCATTACAAAACATTCTCAGCAAAATATTCCATGAGGAAGAGATGAAAAACAAAGCAGCAAATCAGCAAAGGGAGGAATTATCCTAAAGGAATTGTCAAATAAAGGAGGAAACAAGTTGTGTCAAAAAATAAATAAATAAAATTTAAAAAATGAACCAAATGACCGAGAAACCAAATCATATCTCTATAATAACCCTGAATGTTAATGGTCTGAATTCATCAATCAAAAGACATAGACTGGCAGATTGGATTAAAAAGAAAGATCCAACAATATGTTGCCTGCAAGAGACTCACCTCATAGAAAAAGATACCCATAGACTAAAGGTGAAAGGATGGGGAAAAACATACCATACACATGGACTCAGCAATAAAGCTGGAGTATCCATCCTCATTTCCGATAGTGTGGACTTCAAGCCAAAGTTAGTCAGAAGGGATAAAGAAGGTCATTTCATACTGCTTAAGGGAACCATAAATCAGCAAGACATAACAATCATAAACATCTATGCCCCAAACAGTGGTTCATCCATGTATGTCAAACAAATATTTCTCAATTTCAGAAACCAAATAGACCATAACACAATAATACTAGGTGATTTTAACACGCCTCTCTCATCACTGGACAGATCTTCCAGACAAAAATTGAACAAAGAAACCATAGATCTCAATAACACAATCAATAATTTAGACTTCATGGATATTTATAGAATATACCATCCAACCAAGAGCGAATACACTTTCTTCTCAGCAGCACATGGATCCTTCTCTAAAATAGACCATATATTATGCCACAAAGCTAATGTTAGCAAATACAAGAAGATAGAGACACTAGCATGTATTCTATCAGATCATAATGGATTGAAGTTAGAAACAAATGAAAGAGTAAAACACAGAAACTATTCCAACATCTGGAGATTAAACAATATGCTATTATATGATGAATGGATAACAGAAGATATTAGGAAGGAAATTAAAAAATTCTTAGAGGTAAATGAGAACAAAGAAACATCATATCAAAATCTCTGGGACACTATGAAAGCAGTACTTAGAGGGAAATTTATTTCATGGAGCGCATTTCATAAAAGAAGTAAAACTCAACAAATAAACGACCTAACGCTACAGCTCAAAGCCCTAAAAAAAGGAGAACAGACCAACACCAAAAGTAGTAGAAGACAGGAAATAGTTAAACTCAGAGCTGAAATCAATGAAATTGAAACAAAAGAAACAATACAAAAAATTGACAAAATAAATAGTTGGTTCTTTGAAAAAATAAACAAAATTGATAAACCTTTAGCCACACTAACAAAGAGAAGACGAGAGAAAACCCAAATCACTAAAATTCGGAATGAACAAGGAAATATCACAACAGACAGGATGGAAATACAAAACATAATTAGAAGCTATTTTGAAAATCTATACTCCAACAAAATAGAAAATTTCGAAGACATCAACAGGTTTCTAGAGACATATGAATTGCCTAAACTGAACGAGGAGGACATAAACAATTTAAATAGACCAATTTCAAGTACTGAAATAGAAGAAGTCATCAAAAGCCTTCCAACAAAGAAAAGTCCGGGACCAGATGGGTTCTCAGCCGAGTTCTACAAAACCTTTAAAGAAGAGCTCATTCCAATACTTCTCAAAGTATTCCATAAAATAGAAGAGGAGGGAACCCTCCCAAACTCATTCTATGAAGCCAATATCACACTGATACCTAAACCAGACAGAGACTCATCAAGGAAAGAAAATTTCAGACCAATATCCTTAATGAACATCGACGCAAAAATTCTCAACAAAATTTTAGCAAATCGCATACAAAAACATATTAAAAAGATAGTGCACCATGATCAAGTGGGCTTCATCCCAGGTATGCAAGGTTGGTTCAACATCAGGAAATCAATAAACGTAATTCACCATATTAATAGACTTAAAGTCAAGAATCACATGATTATTTCAATAGATGCAGAAAAAGCATTTGATAAAATACAGCACCCCTTCATGCTCAAAACACTAGAAAAAATAGGGATAGTGGGAACATTCCTTAACATTGTAAAGGCCATTTATGCTAAGCCCATGGCTAATATCATTCTAAATGGTGAAAAACTGAAAGCATTCCCCCTAAAAACTGGAACAAGGCAGGGATGCCCTCTTTCACCACTTTTATTCAACATCGTTCTTGAGACTCTGGCCAGAGCAATTAGACAAACCAAAGAAATTAAAGGGATACGAATTGGAAAAGAAGAATTCAAACTATCCCTGTTCGCTGATGACATGATTATATATTTAGAGGAACCTGAAAATTCCACCAGAAAACTCTTAGAACTCATAAGTGAATTCAGTAAAGTAGCAGGTTACAAGATCAATGCACATAAATCCAACGTATTTTTATATATAAGAGATGAATCTTCGGAAAGAGAAATTAGGAAAACTACCCCATTCACTATAGCCTCGAAAAAAATAAAATACTTGGGAATCAATCTCACAAAAGAGGTGAAAGACCTCTACAATGAGAACTATACAACACTAAAGAAAGAAATTAAAGAACACCTTAGAAGATGGAAAGATCTTCCATGTTCTTGGATAGGAAGAATTAATATTGTCAAAATGGCCATACTACCTAAAGTGCTATACAAATTCAATGCAATTCCAATTAAAATCCCAATGATGTACCTTACAGAAATAGAGCAAGCAATCATGAAATTCATCTGGAAGAATAAGAAACCCAGAATAGCTAAAGCAATCCTTAGCAGGAAGAGTGAAACAGGGGGTATTGCAATACCAGATCTTCAACTCTACTACAAAGCAATAGTAACAAAAATGGCATGGTATTGGTACCAAAATAGAAAGGTAGATCAATGGTACAGAATAGAGGACACGGACACAAACCCAAATAAATACAATTTTCTCATACTAGACAAAGGGGCCAAAAATATGCAATGGAGAAAAGATAGCCTCTTCAACAAATGGTGCTGGGAGAATTGTAAATCCATATGCAACAGAATGAAACTAAACCCATATCTCTCACCATGCACGAAACTAAACTCAAAATGGATTAAGGACCTCGGAATCAGACCAGAGACCCTGCATCTTATAGAAGAAAAAGTAGGTCCAAATCTTCACCTTGTTGGTCTAGGATCAGACTTCCTTAACAGGACTCCCATAGCACAAGAAATAAAAGCTAGAATCAACCACTGGGATAGATTCAAACTAAAAAGCTTTCTCTAAGCAAAGGAAACTATCAGCAATGCGAAGAAAGAGCCTACAGAGTGGGAGAATATCTTTGCCAATCATACTTCAGATAGAGCGCTAATCTCCAGAATCTATAAAGAACTCAAAAAACTCTACACGAAGAATACAAATAACCCAATCAACAAATTGGCTAAGGAAATGAATAGACACTTCACAGAAGAAGATCTACAGGCAATCAACAAACATATGGAAAAATGTTCAACATCTCTAGTAATAAGAGAAATGCAAATCAAAACCACCCTAAGATTCCATCTCACCCCAATTAGAATGGCGATTATCAAGAATACGAGCAACAACAGGTGTTGGTGAGGATGTGGGGAGAAAGGTACACTCTTACATTGCTGGTGGGGCTGCAAATTAGTGCAGCCACTCTGGAAAGCAGTGTGGAGATTCCTTAGAAAACTCGGAATGGACCCTCCATTTGACCCAGCTATCCCACTCCTTGGCCTATACCCAAAGGACTTAAAATCAGCATACTACAGAGACACAGCCACATCAATGTTCATAGCTGCTCAATTCACAATAGCCAGACTGTGGAACCAACCTAGATGCCCTTCAATTGATGAGTGGATAAAGAAACTGTGGTATATATATACAATGGAATATTACTCAGCCATAAAGAATGATAAAATTATGGCATTTGCAGGCAAATGGATGAAATTGGAGAATATCATGCTTAGTGAGATAAGCCAATCTCAAAAAGCCAAGGGACGAATGATATCGCTAATAAGTGGAGGGTGACACATAATGGGGGGGAGGGAAGGGTTAGTGTTAGTGTTAGAGTTAGGGTTAGGAAGGGGGGCAAGTATGGAGGAAGGAAGGACTGTATAGAGGGTAAAGAGGGGTGGGAGGGGTGGGGGGAAGGGAAAGAATAACAGATTGAATCAAACAACATTACTCTATGTAAATTTATGATTACACAAATGGTATGCCTTTGTGCCATGTACAAACAGAGAAACAACATGTATCCCATTTGTTTACAATAAAAAAAAAATTTTCTGGGCATGACTTCAGTCATCCTTGCATTCTGAGAGCAACTTGAGGAATGCCCTAGCTCCTCTCAATTCAAAGTCCAGGATGTTGTACCACAAATGTGGTCTTATCACAAGACTTTGTTTCTGGTCATTGCATCCTTAGTTTCTGACCACATACACTTGCAGACATATGAAATTCAGCAGATGTAGTGCCCTCCAGCATCTTTGTGCCTAACAGTTTAGTTATATCATTACCTCTTTTATGATTATTACTGGTTAAGCATTCTGGGAAAAAGAAACCATGTTTTCACAGTGTCTGCAGGAAGCCAGACAGTACTAGGCTTAGCATAGTTATACCTTTGTACACTCTCCTATGTCAGCTGCTGCTCAAATGTCTATGAAAGACAAAATTCCAACAACTCCAAAATAATAAGGTCTTTGAGAGTAGGGGAGAGAAGTTGTTTACTGTACAGAGAAGAAAGCCAGTCCTGAGTTCCCTTGTCCTTCTATCCTGCACAATCATCAGGGACAGACCTGAATTGGATCAATGTACTATGATTCCTGACACAAGTTTGTTATTCAGCTAAGAATATTTCCAAACCAAATTACATTGTGTTTAGAGCTCCAAGTATAGAGAGTGTAAATCCTTCTCCCTAGAATAATCTAGTCTGTCTGGTATGTCCATGTGGTCAAAATGACATTCTCTCACCTAGGAGATCAGCCATATGACCTGATAGACAGTAATAATCTTATAAAATAAAATAAGATACTTAGGACACATAAAAAGATATAAACAGCTCTACCCCACATAGCTCTTATCCTGAACCCTCCAAGACTTCCCATTCTGTTCATGAGGAAACTCTAAGCACATGGTGCACATAGATGAAATTTCATCTTTCTCAGAAAGAAATATAAAGTCACTATTCCTCAGAGAATGTAGGCTGTGGCCTAAGACCTTTTTTCTCTCATAGGTGACCTCACTGTTCACTACTGCTCAGTATTGTTTCTCAAATATGCTTCAGTTTAGTTACTTCTGGCTTCTCCCCCAGTGCTGGTGTGGGATGACCAGAAGTGGGTGCTCCTTCATACCTGCCCATATTCAGCACAACCACAACAAGAGGAGAGGTGAGTAGGCAAGAGTCACACAAGAAGGCTAAGGAGACAGAAGTCTGAACAATTCAAGAGCAGAATTTGTGCCAAGGAAATAGGATTCCAAGGAAAGCAGATCTTGTGGGATAATGATGGGAGAGAAATCCTCCCCAAACCCAAAATTTTTTCTCTACTCTCATTGTTTGGTTTATTTTTTGGGTAAAACTTTATATTTTACAGATTACATGTATGATCGCTAAAAACTAGGAGAAAACCAAATATTATAAAAGAATAATAAGTCTGAGTCAACCATGGTACAACTGCTCTACAAGCTCTTATGCAGATTGTAGAATAATGGTTTAAAACTATGGGTGGTTTATTAACTCAAGTAATGCTCAAATATAAAAAGAACTGCAAATTGCATGTATGATGAAATTACTATTGTTCTATCTGTTACTGTGTATATTGAGCACATTATCTGAAGCACATACAACTATAGTGGCACTATTAAGCTTGTGGGTCAGTGTGTAGAAATATATAAAGATATTACCTGCTTACAGTCCCTCTCTGACTCAGAGTCTGTGGTACACCCAACTCTTCCCTGCATGTCCTACAGAGCTGTCATTGGAAACTCAGACTAGAAGCTCATAGAGATGATTCTAGCTGCCCTGACTCAGAGGAGGTGCTATATGTAAAGAATGGTGCTGAATTTGGAAGATTCCAAGTCATATTAATGTTTTATTTTCCTAAATATTTTGGCTTAAAGTAGATATTCATAAAGAAAAATATCATGTACTGGAAATTATGTCTAAAGCCAAATTGCAAAATAAGATATTGATCTTTAACCCTAAATCCTCACTGACCGGTCAAGTGGAGAACATGTCAGCAGTAGACTCCAGAAGTTCTGTCCTGTTTCAGAAGTATGTCTTCAAGCACCACCTGAAGTCCTATATGAGCACATATATTCCAACATTCCAGCATATTCCCAGATTGTGTGGTGGATTGTGGAGACAGATGATCATTAGAATCACAACTCCAAGTATTGTTTTCTGTCATGAAGAGGACCATGGTCTGTAGTGTGTAGGTGTCTCAGATCTTTTTTCTCCCTGAGTTTGTTTTTCATTTTTGGTGAGATGTTGGTCCTGTGTGTTAAACCCAGAGATCCTTTACCACTAAGCTATATTTGTGGTACTTTTTTTTAATTTTAAACATATGCTGAGTCTTGCCTTGAAATTGTGCCTAGCCTCACAAGTTGCTAGAAATACCAGTGTGTATCACCCTGGCTAAATCCTCCTGAATGTATGGAAAACAAAATGTGAAATCCAGAACCCTGTCTCCCAGCTTAAGCCTATATATATATATTTATTTATTTTAAAATATATTTATTTATATATGTATATGTCAATAAAATCTTAAAAATCCACCTCCCTGTCCATATTCCCAATGACAAATTCTCCTCTGCTCAGTATTGTCAATTATTTTTTCCTATTACATTTCAAATGAACCCAGTAATTTAATTTTTTTTACCAAGAACTGGATAGAACTTTAAGAATAATTTGTTTTTTGGCCGGGTGCAATGTTTCAGGTGTGCACCACTATATGCATTCTCTCAAACTCTATCTTATGTCAACTTTACGATGCTCTATATTATATTTTATATTTCACTAATAATTATTCTTAATTCTTATATTTGCTATGTGAAAATGGGTTATTTGGTATGAGTGAATGGTACAATAGCATATTTATTATCATACAATATTCCAATATCCTATCAAGTTTCTTTGGAAAGAATGCCATTTTCCTCTTCCCTGCACTACAATCTCTAGTATTTAAAACTGTGTAAATAGAAGAGACTTATTAAGAACTTTCTCTTGAGTTCCATCATGTATTCACTTTATTATGTTTTGCACTGGTTGTTTTCATTTCAAAACATCAGTCTTTTGTGGCATTATGGATTTGGTCACTGGTAGGTTTCATGTATAACAATGGAATGGATATATTAGATAGCTTCACCTTGAAGTAATCTGTACCATTTAGATTGTTGTCATTACACTCATATATTTGGAAAATAACAGAATCATCTTAGAATGAGTTTTTCAGAATATATACACTTCAAGTGAGACATCATTATATATATGCATACATATAAAATTTCATAGTATATAACATGGGTTTTACATGTTGAAATTTTAAATTTACTAGAGCTCATTCAATTTCATTGCTTTGTTTTTTTCTTGGTACTGCCAATTGAACCCAGGGACACTTAACCACTAAGCCACATCTCCAGCCCTTTTTAACATTTAAGTAAGAGATAGGGTCTCACTGAGTTGCTAACTGACTCACTAATCTGCTGAAACTACCTTTGAACTCTTGATACCCTGCCTAAGCCTTCTGAGTCACTTGGGTTACAGGTGTGCACCATTGCATCTGACTCATTTGATTTTTAAAAGCACCATCATTGACATTGATGATTCTTTCTGTGCTATGTTTATTTTCAATACTTGTTATTTTACTCTTTGCTTAGGATTTTTTTCTCTCCTCTTATTTTTATAGAATTTATTTTTTCAAATTATTAACATGGATGATTTGCTAATAAATTTCTTGTCATTTTATGGTTTACTAATTTATTTCTGCTTATTTTATTTTTAACAAAAGTTTTAGATGTAACCCAATTTTTAAATTCACAGTAGCTAGATTTTGGAACCAACCTAGATGCCCTTCAACAGATGAATGGATAAAGAAACTGGTATATATACACAGTGGAATATGATTCATCCATAAAGAAGAATAATATTATGACATTTGCAAATAAATAGATAGAATTGGAGAATATCATGCTAAGTGAAATAAGCTCCCTGTTATTTCCTGGAAGTTCACTGTTCCAGTACCTGCAGGTTTGGTTACATGTGGGCTGCTGCCATTTTTGAGACAACAGCCAGGACCCGTGAGACCCCTGACCAGACTGACTGAGCCCTGTCCCAAGGATTCCTCAGCCAAACCAATCACTCCCTGCCTCCAGGGCCCTCACATCAACTGACTGCTCCCTGCTGCCAGGGCCCCCAGACCAACTGACTGCACCCTATCACTAGGACCCCAGAATGGCTGATTGCACCTGGCCTCCAGGATTCTGTAATCACATGAAACACACCCGACCTCCAGGAACCCTGCCTGACCAACTGCACCCCGCCTCCAGGACCTCAAGCTGACCAAGTCCACACCCCAGGATGCAGCTCCCCATTTGCCAACACATTTGGAAGCTAGAGTGGCCATCTTGGATCATCCTGGAAGCTGTAGCTCCAATATTTAGGTGGGGCAAATCCCATCCTGAGATGCCTGTTGGAGACTTGAAGCTCATTGTCACGTACCTCTGATGCATCAGGCTACTGAAGACTGGGAAGTTTCATTACTATATGACTGTTATACTGTAGATTTTCAATTTCCTCCTTATTGAAAAATTTTAAGTTTTTATATCGTACTTTTCTTGCTCTCTTTTCCTTTTGATTACCTGTTCCCTCAGAGTCTTTTTCTTGCTTTTTTGCATGCTAACCTCCAATTTCTTTGATTACACTCTCACCCTTTCTATTATCTAGAACTTTTATATATTCTTTACTTATGCCATTAACAGCTACTTTCTACATCCCTCTGCTTCCTCTATGTCCTCCATTAGAAACTGCAGATCTTATTGCAAATCTGTTTGTCTTACTGAAGATATATTTGAACTCATTCTGTTTATTATGGCAATTATTTTATTGTCCTCATAGGGGCTATTTAGTCTAGGGTTGCATAGTGTCTGAATTGGGCACTGCTAATATTGATCTCCCCTTAAAGAAAAGGTTTTGAAAGCCTATAGGGCCAATATAAACCTAAAGGGGGAAATCTACAATACCCCAGATCTGCACTGCTAGAGGGGAAGATACATGAACAACATGAAAAAACAAGGGAAGAAAATGATCCAAACAAATCTATATTCTATGTTAATAGAATCCAATGACACTATGGTAGAAGAAATGTCAGAAAAGGACTTCAGATTATACATGATTAAGATGATTCACGAAGCAGAGGATGAGATAAGAGAGCAAATGCATGCATGAATGATAATACCAATAAACAGGAGGAACTGCACAAAGCAAAAGATCATTTCAAAAAATAGAGAGATTCTAAAAAAAAAAAAAAAAGTGGAAATCCTTGAAATGAAGGAAACAATAAACCAATTAATATACTCAATGGAAAGCGTCACCAAAAGACTAAACCACTTGGAGGACAGAACCTCAGATAATTAAGACAAAATATTTAATCTTGAAAATAAAGTTGCCCAAACAGAGAACATGGTAAGAAATCATGAACAGAATCTCCAAAAACTATGGGACATCATGAAAAGACCAAATTTAAGAATTCTTCGGATTGAGGAAGGCACAGAGATAAAAACCATGAGAATGAACAACCTATTCAAAGAAATAATACCAGAAAATTTCTCAAACCTGAAGAAAGAAATGGAAAATCAAATACAAGAGGCTTACAGAACACCAAATGCACAAAATCACAGATCCACACCAAGGCACATTAAAATGAAAATGCCTAACATTCAAACTAAAGATAGGATTTTGAAGGCCGCGAGAGAAAAGCATCAGATTACATATAGGGGGAAGCCAATATGGATAACACCAGACTTCTAAACCCAGACTCAGAAAGCTAGAAGGGCCTTGAACAACATATTTCAAGCTCTGAAAGAACATGGTTGCCAACCAAGAACCTACACCCAGCAAAACTAACCTTCAGATTTGAAGATAAAATAAAATCCTTCCATGATAAACAAGTTAAAAGAATTTACAAATAGAAAGCATGTGCAACAGAATGTTCTCAACAAAATATTCCATGAGGAGGAAATAAAAAACAACAATGTAGGTCAGCAAAGGAAGGAACTACCTGAGAGAAAAACCACTCAAATGAGAAACCCAGGCAAGTTAAAAACCAAAAATAATCCCAAATGACTGGTAATACAAATCATATCTCAATAATAACTCTAAATGTTAATAACCTAAACTAATCAATCAAAAGACATAGACTGGCAGAATGGATTAAAAAGAGAGACCCAACAATATGCTGCCTGCAAGAGACTCATCTCATACAAAAAGAAATCCACAGACCTAAAGGTGAAAAGATGGGAAAAATCTTACCACATACATGGACTCAGTAAAAAAGTGAGGGTTTCCATCATAATATCAGATAAAGTGGACTTCAAGCCAAAGTTATTCAGCAGGAATAAAAAGGACATTTCAGGGCTGGGGAGATAGCTCAGTCGGTAGAGTACTTGCCTTGCAAGCACAATGCCGTGGGTTCGGTCCCCATCACTGCAAAAAAAAAAAAAGGACATTTTATACTGCTTAAAGGAACCATAACTCAGGAAGACATAACAATAGTAAATATTTATGCCTCAAACAATTTTACATCCCTGTACATCAAACAAATCTTTATCAATTTCAGGAAACATATAGACTACAACACAATAATTCTGGGTGACTTTAATGCACTGCTGTCACCACTAGATAGATCTTCCAAACAAAAACCAACCACAGAAACCATAGAACTCAATAAAACAATCAAAAACCTACACTTAATAGACATATATATATATATATATATAATATTCCATCTATCAACGAGCACATGGAACCTTCAGCAGCACATGGAACCTTCTCAAAAATAGACCATATGTTATGCCACGAAGCAGCCACGAAGCAGCCCTTAGGAAATGCAAAAAAAAAAAAAATATAGAGAGAGATATTCCCTTGTGTTCTATTAGATCATAATGAATTGAGAGTAGAAATCAATTTCAAAATAAAAACTGAAATTATTCCAACCCCAGGAGACTAAATAATGTGCTATTGACTAAAATATGGAAAACAGAAAACATCAGGGAGGAGATAAAAAAATTCTTAGAGGTCAATGAGAACGATGAGAACAACATATCAAAACCTCTGGGACACTATGAAAGTGGTACTAAGAGGAATACTTATTGCATGGAGCACATTCCAGGAAAGAATGAAAAGTTAACAACTAAATAACCTAACATTACAGCTCAAAGCCCCAGAAAAAGAACAGAATAACAGCAAAAGTAGTAGAAGACAAGAAATAATTAAAATCAGAGCTGAAATCAAAGAAAGAAAAAAGCAATTAAAAATTGACAAAACAAAATGTTGGTTCTTTGAAAAAGTAAGTAGACCCTTAGCCACACTAACAAGGAGGAGAGAGAAAACTCAAATTACTAAAATTCATGATGACAAAGAAAATATCAGGACAGACACCACTGAGGTACATAATATATTGAGAAGCTACTTTGAAAATCTGTATTCCAATAAAATAGAAACTACTGAAGACATTGAAAAATTTCTAGAGGCATATGCTCATTCCAAACTGAACCAGGACATACACAATATAAACAGATCAGTATCAAGCAATGAAATAGAAGAAACCATTATAAACCTACCATTCAAGAAAAGCCCAGAAGCAGACAGATTCTCAGCTGATTTCTACAAGATCATCAAAAAGAACTCATTCCAATACTTCTCAAAGTTTTCTAGGAAATAGAAAAGGAGGATATCCTATGAAACTCATGCTGTGATGCTAAAATCTCCCTCATACCCAAACCAGGCAAAGACACATCAAGGAAAGAAAATTTTAGACCAATATCCTTGATGAATATAGATGCAAAGATCCTTAACAAAATATTGCCAAACCGTATCCAAAAACATATTAAGAAAATCATGCACCACAATCAAGTGTGTTTCATCCCTGGAATGAAAGGATGGTTTAACCTCCATCATTCAATAAATGTAATGCAGCATGTCAATAGACTTAAGGATAGGAATCATATGGTTATTTCAATTGATGCAGAAAAAGTGTTTGACAAAATACAACACCCCTTCATGCTAAAAACACTAGGAAAAAAAGGGATAGCAGGAACATACCTGAACATTGTAAAAGTTATTTATGCTAAGCCCATAGCCAACATCATTCTTAATGGAGAAAAACCAAATCCATTCCCTTTAAAAACGGGAACAAGACAGGGATGACCTCTTTCACCACTTCTATTCAACCATGTCCCCGAAACTCCAGCCAGAACAATTAGACAGACTAAAGAAATTAAAGCGATATGAATAGGAAAAGAGGAATTTAAGTGGTAACTATTTGCTGATGACATGATTCTATATTTAGAGGACCCAAAAAACTCTTCCAGAAAACTTCTAGCCCTCATCAATGAATGCAGCAATATAGCAGGCTACAAAATCAACACGCATAAATCTAAAACATATTTATACGTAAGCGATGAAACATCTGAAAGGAAAATGAGGAAAATAACTCCTTTTGCAATAGTCTCAAAAAATATAAAATATTGGGAATACATCTAGCCAAAGAGGTAAAAGATCTCTACAATGAAAACTACAAAACATTGAAGAAAGAAATTGAGGAAGACCTTAGAAGATGGAAAGATCTCCCATGTTCTTGAATAGCCAGAACTAATATTGTCAAAATGGCCATACTACCAAAAGTGCCATACAGATTCAATGCAATTCCACTTAAATCTCAATGATGTACCTTACAGAAATAGAATGAGCAATCATGAAATTCATCTGGAAGAATAAAAAACCCAGAATAACTAAAGCAATCCTTAGCATGAAGAATGAAACAGGGGATATCCCAATACCAGAACTTCAACTATACTACAAAGCATTAGTCACAAAAACGGCATTGTATTGGCACCAAAATAGACAGGTGCATCAATGGTACAGAACAGAGGACACAGACACAAACCCAAATAAATACAATTTTCTAATACTAGACAAAGGTGCCAAAAATACGCAATGGAGAAAAGATAGCCTCTTCAACAAATGGTGCTGAGAAATCTGGAAGTCCATATGCAACAGAATGAAACTAAACCCTCATCTCTCACCCTGCACAAAAATAAACTCACAATGGATCAAAGACCTTGAAATCAGACCAGAGACACTTGCATCTTATAGAAGAAAAAGTAGGTAGAAATCTTCAACTTGTTGGCTTAGGGCTAGACTTCCTTAACAGAACATCCATAACACAAGAAATAAAAACAAGAATCAATAACTGGGATAGATTCAAACTAAATGGCTTTCTCTCAGCAAAGGAAAGTATCAACAATGTGAAGAGAGAGCCTACAGAGTGGGAGAATATCTTTGCCACTCATACTTCAGATAGAGCACTAATTTCCAGAATATATGAAGAACCCAAAAAACTCTACATCAAGAATACAAAAAACCCAATCAACAAATGAACTAACACTTCACAGAATAAGATCTACAAGCAATCAACAAACATATGAAAAAAATGTTCATCATCTTTAGTAATAAGAGAAATGCAAATCAAAACTACCCTAAGATTCCATCTCACCCCAATTAGAATGGTGATTATCAAGAATACAAGCAACAATAAGTGTTGGAGAGGATGTGGGGAAAAATGTACACTCATACATTGCTGGTGGGGCTACAAATTAGTGCAGCTACTCTGGAGAGCTGTGTGGAAGTTCCTTAGAAAACTTGGAATGGAACCACCATTTGACCCAGCTACCCCACTACTTGTCCTATACCCAAAGGACTTAAACTCAGCGTACTACAGAGATACAGCAACCTCAATGTTCATAGGGGCTCAATTCACAATAGCCAGACTATGGAACCAACCTCGATCTTCTTCAATTGATGAATGTATAAAGACACTGTGGTGTATATATATACAATGGAATATTACTCAGCTATAAAGAATAATAAAATTATGGCATTTGCAGGCAAATGGATGAATTTTGAGAATATTGTGCTGAGATAAGCCAATCTCAAAAAGCCAAAGGATGAATGATCTCACTGCTAAGCGGATGATGACACATAATGGGGGGTGTGAGGGGGGCAAGAATGAAGGAAGGAGGGACTGTATAGAGGGAAAAGAGGGGCAGGATGGTTGGGGTGGGAGTAAAAAATAACAGAATGAATCAAACACCATTACTTTATGTAAATGTATGATTAGGCAAATGGTATGAGTTTACTCCATGTAGAAATAGAAACAACATGTATCCCATTTTTTTACAATAAAAATAAATTTTAGAAAAAGATTATACCACACAAATACATATGCTTAAACACAAAAATGATTGAGTTAAACTTTTTTTTTTTTTTTTACCAGATAAAGCAGTTTAAAAAACATAACAAGGGATAAAGAAGGATGATCAAGACAAAGGGGCTAATTTGTCACTTCTGAAGTGGTAGAGAGAGGACTATTATAAATACACCCCTTCTTAAAAACAAGAAAAGCATTTAGAAATATAATCAAAATCAACTTCTTAACCGACCCTAGAAATTGAACAAAGAGGGGCTGGGATTGTAGATCAGTGATCGAGTACCTGCCTGTGAGGCAATGGGTTACATTCTCAGCACTACATATAAATAAATAAATGTCCATTAATATCTAAAAGATATTAAAAAACAGAGCCCAACAACCATGTGATAAGTGGCAGATAGGGATGGGGATCAGGAATGTAAGAGAGGACTTTTCAGGACAGTGAAATCTCATTGTAGGACACTCTAATGATGTACACATCATTCATTATGTATTTATCCAAACTCATAGGAAGTACAAGACAAGGGGGAAACCTAACGTAAACTATGAACTTTGTGTGGTGATGCATGAATACATGTTTTATGATTGTAAAAAAATATGCCTTCATGGTACAGGATGTTAATGAGGGAGAACATGTCTATGTTGAGGGAAGGAGATATGTGCTAGCATGCCAGAAAAAAAAAAAAAAAACTACTGACCAATACCCCTGATGAATATAAATCCAAAACTTGTACCAAATTTTACTCAAACCTGAATTCATATAAAATTTATAATTTATATGCCATGATTGAGGTTTATTCCAGGAATGCAACGTTGGTTTCCTGAACATTCAAAAATAAATATCCTTCATAGATTTAATAAAAGTTCCATGATTGCAACAATAGATGGAGTAAGAAAATTTGACAAAATTGGATATCCATTTTAGGTAAAAACTCAAAACTCTGGGTGAAAATGTCTCAGTGTGTGTTCCTCAGTAATAACAAACATACAATCGTAACTTTCCATAGAAATTTTGAGAATTAGTTCATTTATATCTTCAAAGAATCCTGGTGAAGTTTTGACTGACACTGCACCTTAAATCTATAGCTCAATTTTGGAAAATCTGATTTCCTAACTACTTTTTGAGTGTACCAATTCATACTGTGGATTGTAGTCATATTATAGAATCCATATGATTATAGAATTCTCATGACTAGGACTGCTCTTCATGAGCTTCACTGGCAGTGAGCAGAGAGGTAAAACAGAGCACTAACTGAAACCAGGACGCAAGTTCTCAACAGTCTCCATTAGAAACAAACCATGCCCAGTAACTGAAAGAGTTTAGAAGGCAGCTGATCAAGACACATAAAAAGCATCACCAGTGTCCCACTTCTCTGGGAGGAACATGTCACCAATAATGCAACTGCAATGAAACATCCCTCAGTTGTACACAGGGTTCCATGCCACCTGTGATTTCACCCTTCAGATCTG
Source organism: Sciurus vulgaris (assembly GCF_902686455.1). Classification (NCBI taxonomy): domain Eukaryota; kingdom Metazoa; phylum Chordata; class Mammalia; order Rodentia; family Sciuridae; genus Sciurus; species Sciurus vulgaris. The sequence continues at coordinate 3,889 of NW_027632728.1, read as the reverse complement.
AGTTTCAGTCTTTCACCTGAGACCAACCAGGTGGCCCCTAAGTTCCATGGTCTCTTTGTCAGGATCACCATACCCTGAGTACACAGCTGCAGATATGAGGACATGAGGAAGGACATATGCAGCCTGCCCTGTCTTGCTGCTCCTTGCTAACACAAGACAAGTGGGCAAAGTCTATGGGCTGTGTTTCCAGGATGTCTCAATCTCACAATGACATTGATTGTTCTGGGCTTCACACTGTGCCTTTAATCACTGTTTTTGCCTAGTATGGATTTCAGTAGGAAAGCTGTGGTCATAATATGTCACTTTAAAATTTTTACTTTGTCTATGTTGGTCTAGCTGTAAGAATAATCATAATTTTAAAAGAATGTATGTTCTTGTGATTTCTCAATTGAGAGTTTGGCACACTACACCTTTGTCTTGGATGCTCTTCTTAGAAATGGAATAGTACAGACCTCAGAGCTTGGTTCCTCACTGTTTGGATCTGGTGATGCTGTGTTTCAGAGTGTGCAAGTCAGGACTGGGAACAACTGGGTACAAAACCATGTTGAGGATATTGGTAGAAAGATGTATTAGAGGCAAGGGACTAACACTCAGTTAAGCTTTATTGATATACTTGTTCATGTTACTTCTTGGTTAAGACAGTGAATCTGTTTCCAGTGGAATCAAACCCCTCTGGAACCCAGGATTCATCAGCCCTTTTCTGTGATTTCTTTTTTCTCCTGTTTTGGAGAATTAAGCAACTATTCCAGCAAATCTATTTTAAGGCATTTTCCAAGAGTGGACAATGAAAAGAAATTATCATCAGCTGACCTTCTTAGCTTAAAGGCTTTCTACAGTGACTTGGAAACTGACTGAACTTCTGCTCATTTCATTGTCCTATCAGACCTGCCAAAAGTCATACAGAGCTCTTTCTTCTTCCTAAAAAAATTTAGTGGATAAATAATGTTATCACATAATGCCATAATGTCAAAAGATGAATACCTACAGGAGCAGAAGATAAGAGGGGAGAAATTTCCATGACTTTGATTTTTACCAGCTTAAAAAGCAGAGACTATTTCCTTTTTTCAAGTTCACTGATACCTCAGGGCTTACCAAACTCAGCACCATTCTGAGTTGCAGGTCTTCCTTATGGTGACCCTCCCCATTTGTTGTTCCCCGGTAAATTTCAAGGAACACAGAAGCATTCAGCAATGCTCTACCCTGGGAGCCCTCCAACGGGGGTGATTGCACATATGAGTAATGATATTCAAGTCTTTCCAAGCCACTTGTCTATCATCAGACTCTCACATTTGTGGGAAGGTAATGAGAAACCAATTAGTTCTGTGCAGAAGATGGTTCTAAGCTTTTGAGATGGTTTAATAATTTTTGACATTTCTTAATAGAAGAGAAGGAGATCATATTCTTGTGTTCATTCAAAAGTGGGCACAGAGAACTCAGTGAATATGCATTAGAGTAATGACTATTCCCTAAAGAGAGTGGTTACCTAGTCCTTTTCCATTTTTCAAAACTGAATTGTCAGTCCTTCTCTCTTCTCCAGTAACCTTAGCTAGTGAATAAATATTGCCTTCTGATTTGCTTTTTTTGTTCTTCTGCTGGGGACTTTGTAAATTTTAGTTAGAAGAATAGAAAGAAACTGTTTCCAACAGCACACACACAAAAAAGTGACCTGCTGTGACTTTGAAAGAAGCAATGAAGATGTTCCCTAAAGAAAAGGAGAAAGAGAATTTCACTACCTTGTTTATGACCATGGTATTGAACAAAGTTTTGGCAATTTCATACCATTATTTTTTCTTGAGAAAAATTACATTCATGAATTTTATAACCAAAATACTTTCATCTATGTGAGGCATTTAGAAATGGAAACAGAAATGCCAGTTCCTTGATATTTAATGGAGTCCCTGGAACTTTGCCCACTGCCACACAAACTTTTCCCAAAAAATCTCTGGAATTATAGCAGTGTCACTGCAATGGGACTGACTATGGAGAAAAATCAATGAGACTTCTGAATACTACATCTTGGAAGTGAAATACCATGACTCTTGCTGATTTGTTTTTCTTTGAAACCAGATGCTGATGTGGATTCATTTAGATTGGGAATCTACAGATTTTGGACCATAGAATTCTCTGGTGCCAGTGATTCTTTGTAGTGTACCCACATCATACAATGAGAAGAAATATTGAAACAATTCTAAATTCTACAGGAAGCCTTATAAGGTTTATGGCACAGGGATTCTATCTCTGAAAAATCAGTCATGAGAAACTTCCAGTGGGGCAGAGTGAAAAAAAGGGAAAGTTAGAAGTTGATTTCCCCTCTTTTACTGTTGGAATCATGGTAGAATTGTATGTCATCAATTGTCCCTCTCCTTTCTGTGTTGTGTTTTCTGTATTTTGGTGCATTGCATACACATGACTCAAACATTAGCATTCCCAAGGAGTACATGTATAAATGGTCTTATATACCTTATGACAACTTCAAAAAGCACATACTAGAATAATCACATACAGGGTAATAAATGTCAAAATGATTCAGGCCTTGTAAGGCATAATGACTTCTTCATGACCACCCACATGGCCAGAAGGAGGAAATGGATCTGATTCAAACTGTCTCTCTGAACAGTTGTGTTGGCTACACCTGAGACAGTCTGGGGACTAGATTCAGGTGTGTTGTTGTAACCATGTCCACTTGTGTATATGTCAAGGGAAGATGGGAGAAACCTGCATCTCAGTGGGCCATTAGAACCTTCTTGTGTGAGAAAGAGCTTTGGGTATGGAGTCCCCAAGGAAGTGACCTCACTTCCTTGGCAGTAGAACACACAGTACTTGGAACCCTAGTAGCTAGGCACCCACATTTCCGATAAACTCCCATTCTGCTCTCTTGTGTTGAGACAGCAAGTCCAGAGCCATGAGTTGTTGTTATCTACTCATCTTTGGATGCTTATTTCTCAGAAAATTTCCTAGTAGGGGCCTTTTCAAAGATCAGAATCACTGTATCAATGTTGGGACCAACAAATCTGGTGATATTTCCCAAGAAGACCAGAGGTGAAACAGGACAGGCCATTGGAAGTGAGTAGAGTCTATTCCTCCACTCAGATGCTCATTTAGATAGAACCAGACCTCAGAAGTTCTTTTTTCTGTGTGTGTTTATATTTGTGTCTCATATTTGGACTCATTTAATTTCATATTGATAAATCTGTGATACTATCCTTTATAAGAGTGCCAACTTACATCATTCTCTCCACACATCAGAGAGATATAACTACATATTTGAGTGAGTATAAACTAGTTCTTCAAAAGCCCTAGTAACTATACTTCTTAGCAAGTCTTTCCTAAACACCTTAGAGAGTCTTTCTACTTACCTCAGAGACCCTGCAATACACACCTCAGAGAAAACTTTTGATTCACCAGAGACCTTTCCTATACCCTGAAAATAGCTCTTTTATTCACTTAAGTAAACCCTAACACTCTCATCAATATGCCTTCCTACAAACCTGATAAGACTCTCCTACACTCTTCAGAGGACCCTCCCTACATGTCAGAGAGCCCACCCTACATAAAAATGAAAACCCACTTAACACCTCAGAGAATCTTTCCTTCACACATCAAACTTACTTCCCTACATGTCTAAAAAATGACTCCCTACACATACCAAGAGCTTTTCTACACACCTCAAATTTCCTTTCATATACCCTGTACGGACACTGCCTCCACAAGTTATTGAGCAACATTTATACAACTCAGAAAGCCTTTCCTATATATCCCAGCGAGTACTCCCTATAAATTCCAGTGAGATGTTAATTAAAACCTCAGAATTCCCATGCTATAAACAACAACACACCCTACTTTACAACTAGGATACAACTTACTACAAACCAAAATGCCCTCTCTACTC